>NC_135989.1:18052748-18352748 GCF_053455715.1 Rhinoraja longicauda
TTCGCTCTGCTCATGTTGGTGGGACTGGTGGGCAACTCCTTGGTTGTCTACGTGGTCAGCACCCGGCGGCATCTCAGGACGGCCACTAACTGCTACATCGGTGAGATGCCGGGGGTGAGGGGGTCGGGGTGAGGGGGTCGGGGTGAGGGGGGTGGGGGTGGGGGGGTGGGGGGGTGAGGGGGTGGGGGTGGGGGGTGAGGGGTGGGGGTGAGGGGGTGGGGGTGAGGGGGTGGGGGTGGGGGTCGGGGTGAGGGGGTCGGGGTGAGGGGGTGGGGGGTGGGGGGGGTGGGGGTCGGGGAGGGTGAGGGGGTCGGGGTCGGGTGAGGGGGGGTGGGGGGGGGGTGAGGGGGTCGGGGTGAGGGGGCTGGGGGGGGTGGGGTGAGGGGGGTGGGGTGAGGGGGGTGGGGGGGGTGGGGGTCGGGGTGAGGGGGTCGGGGTGAGGGGTGGGGGGGGGGTGGGGGGTCGGGGTGAGGGGGGGGGGGGGGGGTGGGGGGGTGGGGGTCGGGGTGAGGGGGTCGGGGTGAGGGGGGTGGGGGGGGGGTGGGGGTCGGGGTGAGGGGCTGGGGGTGAGGGGGGTGGGGTGAGGGGGTGGGGCGGTGAGGGGGTGGGGGGGTGGGGGTGGGGGGGGTGGGGGTCGGGGGGTGGGGCAGGTGGGAGGGGGCAGATGGAGCCATGGAGAGGCACAGAGTCATGTTGTAGACTCGCTTGCAGTAGACTCTATAATGACCAACACAACTACATGACATGTCTGAAGAAGGGTCTCGACCCGAAACGTCACCCATTCCTTTTCTCCTGAGATGCTGCCTGACCCGCTGAGTTACTCCAGCATTTTGTGAATAAATACCTTCGCTTGCAGTAGATGTGATTAGAGTCCCAGAGTCATGTCGTAGATATATGTAGGAAGGAACTGCAAATGCTGGTTTAAAACGAAGATAGACACAAAATGCTGGAGTAACTCAGCGGGACAGGACAGGCAGCATCTGTGGAGAGAAGGAATGGGTAACGTTTCGGGTCGAGACCCTTCTTCAGACATGTCATGTAGTTATGTTGGTCATTGTAGAGTCATGTTGGTGGGATTGGTGGGGACTCCCTGGTTGTCTCCGTGGCCAGCAACTGTTACATTGGTGAGATGCTGGGTGGTGGTCGTGGGGTGTGGGGGTTGGGGGGTGGGGGTCAGGGCACTCAGTGGGGAGCAGATAGAGGTATATAGAGTCATAAAGTTGTACAGCATGCTTGGTTACCTGGTAGACATTTCTTTCAAATGGTTGCCTTTTTAAGACCTTGTCTAGTATTTTTTTGCATTTTAGCACTGGTGCCAACTTTAAACTATTACAACCACCATTAAGCCATTTGAACCACTATTAAACCGGCGGCACAAGTGGCGCAGTGGTAGACTTGCAGCCTAACAGCGCTTACAGGGTACAGCGCCAGAGATCCAGGTTCGATCCCGACTACGGGACGCTATCTTTACGGAGTTTGTAGCGTTCTCCCTGTGACCTGCGTGGGTTTTCTCCGAGATCTTCCCACACTCCAAATATGAGCAGATTTGTATGTTAATTGGCTGGGTATAAGTGTAAATTGACTCTAGTGTGTGTAGGGTAGTGTAAATGTGCGGGAATCGCTGGTCGGTACGGATTCGGTAGGCCCTTCGGCTGTTGCTATTGACTCTTGTTTTGAGCTTCTGGTACCCCCAGGTGCTGACAAGAATGGGATGCCATCCCACAACAGTGTGGTGACCAGGCTGGTGACCAGCATGAGGAGGAGGAGGTGCCAGGCTGTTGTGGCTGTGTATGGTTCTTCCACACGCTACTGTGGCTCCTGTTTATTAAATGAATAAATTGTTAAATTGCCAATATGTCTTGTTTCTTCAGACCAATCATCCAATCCACCAAACAACACCGAACAAGAGTCAATGGCAGAATAAGCTGTTTGGCATTGGCAGAGAAGATTTGGCAAATTTTTCATGGGCGCATCCCATATACTCAGCTCTGCTGCTCATCCCACAAATGCATGTTCCTTACAAATGTGGCACCATTTAAAAGGGAAATAAACAGGCTTTCCAACGGTATAAGATTTATTGCCAAGAAGCATTGTTACAACAAAGAAATAATCTACCAAACACAAATTTCCTTACTTTTTGTGCTATGTTTTTAGTATGCTTTCCTTCATCGGCAAGGCATTGAGCAGAAGATTCTGGAAGTCATGAGTTCAGTTCAGTTCAGTTTATTTTATTGTCACATGTACCGAGGTACAGTGAAAAGCTTTTGTTGCCTGGTAACCAGTCAGCGGAAAGAGAATACTTGATGACAATCGATCTCGCATTGATACAGCTTTATAGGACCTTGGTCAGGCTGCATTTGGAGAATTGCATACAACTCTGGCCATCTGATTACAGGAAGGATGTTGAGGTTAGGGAGAGGGTTTTACCGGACACTTCCCTGGATTAGAGGGCATTAACTGTAGGACAATCTTGCATTGTTTTTTCTGGAATCTATTTCCAGGATGGAAATGTTGAAGAACAGACTGCAAACCTTCAAGGTGAGGGCAACGTTTTGTGGAGATGTGAGAGACAGTCTTTTTATACAGAGAATTGTGGAGGTAGATACTTGGCGGCATTTAAGAGGCTTTTAGCTAAGCAGGTTTATAGGGGGGGCGGGTGCCATAACAGTAGAGCTACTGCCTTACAGCGCCAGAGACCCACGTTCGATCCTGACTACGGGTGCTGTTTGTACGGCGTTTGTCCTTTCACCCTGTGACCGCGTGGGTTTTTTCCGAGCTCCTTGGTTTCCTCCCACACTCCAAAGACGTACAGGTTTGTAGGCTAATTGGCTTGGTATAAATGTAAAAATTGTCCCCAGTGTGTGTAGGATAATGTTAATGTGCGGGGATCGCTGGTAGGCTTGGACTCAATGGGCCGAAGGGCCTGTTTCTGCGCTGTATCTCCAAACTAAACTAAACTAAAGAGTTGTGGAGGCAGACACGGCAGCATTTAAGAGGCTTTTAGATTAAACACATGGATATGCAGGAATGGACAGACATGGATCATGTGCAGGCAGAGGAGATTACATTGTGTTCAGCACGGACATTGCGGGCCGAAGGGCCTGTATCTGTGATATACTGTCCTATACCATTTGGTTTTCTTTTGCTTAGTTACCTGTAATTTGTTCTTTCCACCACCTGATAACAACTCATACAATCCTCCCACTGTAATCGACAGGCTTATCACATCCGTACGTGATATCCTGAAACAAATCACTGCTTGGTATAAAACAAAATGACAATCACAACTACGCCGGATTGGGCAAATATCATTTGGGTTTCAATTTTTCATTATTTGCTTTTCGTTTTCATCAAGGTTCTATTTTTGGTTTGAATGTGCTTGGCAAAAGTATGCGTTTTCATTTTTATTCTTTTTACCAAAAACCTCCTGACTTTAGTTTATCCTATAGTTTGCCCTCTGTCACTGCGATAATGGGATTTTGGAGCCAGGTTAGGTGGATGTGACTTGCACTGTCAATGCCAAGTGATTTACAATTAGATATCGCTGTTTATATTCTCTACAGGTAATCAATTTCTTGGTGCACCTGAACTAATGAATTGAGATTGTGAGGCGTGGATCAAGAAAGGTTGCTATTAAAGAGGTCACAGCATGAAAATACCTGTCACAATATAAAGCAGTGTATACTGTATATATTCAATTCAGGTGCTGTAGGTCCTGAAAGATAGATGCCAGGGTAGGCCATTATGCACAGTGGTGTTGTGGTAGAGTTGCCGCCTTATAGCGATTTAGTTATCTCTAAACTAAACTAAAGAGTTTGTGTTTGCTACCCAATGTCTGATGGGTTCCCTCATTGAAACTAGACAGGTGGCGCAGCGGTAGAGTTGCTGCCTTACAGAGAATGCAGCGTCGGAGATCCGGGTTCCATCCCGACTACGGGTGCTGCCTGTACGGAGTTTGCACGTTCTCCCCGTGACCTGCGTGGGTTTTCTCCGAGATCTTCAGTTTCCTCCCACACTTCAAAGACGTGCAGGTTTGTAGGTTAATTGGCAGGGCAAATGTGAAAATTGTCCCTAGCGGGTGTAGGATAGTGTTAATGTGCGGGGATCGCTGGTCGGTGTGGACCCGGTGGGCCGAAAGGGCCTGTTTCCACGCTGTATCTCCAAACTCAAACTCAAAGTAATTTTCCTCAATTTTCAATACAGTATCTAAAGATGTCCTGAATATACTCAGTGGTTGAGTCTTCACAGCTCTCTTGGGAAGAATATTCTACAGTTCCACCTTCTTTTGGGTGAAGAACTTTCTCCCCAACGCACTGAACAGGGATAATTATTGGCATAAGATTTGTGAACATTTCTCTGGTATAAGGCGTGGTGCAGTGGGTGGAGCTGATGCCTCACCTGGTTCAGACCTGGGTTCAATCCTGACCTCGGGTGCTGTTTGTGTGGAGTTTGCATGTTCTCCCTGTGACCACGTGGGTTTCCTTCGGTTGCTCCGGTTTCCTCCCACATCTCTAGGTTTATGGGTTAATTGGCCTCTGTAAATTGCCCCGAATGTGTAGGAACTGGATGTAAAAATGGGATAACATAGAAATAGTGTGAACAGATAAATGATTGTGGGTATGGACTCAGTGGGCCACAGGGCCTGTTTCTATGCTGTATCTCTAAATCTGAGAAGGGTAAATTGTGAGCATCTTTCCTTTCCACCTTCTTCCACTTTGTACATCTAATGGTGATTTACACAACAGAATGTGCAAGGTCTCTTCAACCTCACTCCATCTCAGGCCCTGGAGATCTGGCCACATCCTTATAAATCTTATTAGCTGTGTTTATTGTAGCTGAAGATAGACACAAAATGCTGGAGTAACTCAGCGGGACAGGCAGCATCTCTGGAGAGAAGGAATGGGTGACATTTCGGGTCGAGACCCTTCTTCAGACTGAAAGTCACGGTAAAGGGAGACAAGAGATTTATATGGTGATGTAGAGAGATGTAGAGAACAAGGAGTGAAAGATCGGCAAAAAAGTAACGATGATAAAGGAAACAGTTGACCAGTTTGCCGGGCGATAACGAGAAGCTGGTGTAACTTGGGTGGGGGAGGGATGGAGAGAGGCGGAATGCCGGGGTTATGTGAAGTTAGAGAAATCAATATGCACACCAAGGGGCTGTAAGCTGGAAGCTAGGGCTATTTTAGCTGCATCTCATGGTGTGTGAGTGAGTTAAACGGTCTCCTCTCTGTGTGTTTTCAGTGAACCTGGCCACGACAGACATCATCTTCCTGGTTTGCTGCGTGCCCTTCACAGCTACACTCTACCCCCTGTCCAGCTGGGTCTTTGGAGACGCCATGTGCAAACTGGTCAACTACCTGCAGCAGGTAACCAGGGGATCAATGGCCCGTTCACCTCAGCCCGGGTAGGAAGGATCTGCAGATGCTGATTTAAGCTGAAGATAGACACAAAATTCTGGAGTAACTCAGCGGGTCAGGCAGCATATCTGGAGAAAAGGAATGGGTGACGTTTTGGGTCGAGACCTGTAAATTAATGCTTCACAAACTCTTAAAGCGTACAACATCTTTTAATGATAGCACAGCGTATTACATACATCTTCAAGCACTGGCTACGTTCCTCTACTGAACTGTACCCAGGAAGGGAAGGCGTTATGATTGATGTTAACTAGGCGGGGTTAATGGTACTGAGGTAACTATGTTATTGGTTGCATATAAACCATCTACATCCTTCCCCCTAGAAAATTAAACAGATTGTTGTCACAACAACAGAATTAATAACAGAATTAAGCAAAATCGCCATAGCGCACAGGTGGCTTACTAATCCGGCCCGAGCGCGTACGAATGTCTCCCCCTCCCCCCGAAAGAGCAGAAGAAACCGGAGGACACGAGGCAGCAGGGGAACCAGGGAAGGGAGGTGCGGTGGTAGAACCGGGAGAGTGGGAACCGGCAACAGGGGACCCGCGCAGAGGGGAACCGGGCGCGCGATATGGGGACCGAAGCATACAAGGAACGCTGGCCGGGACGGCAGCCGGCTGCTGGTATGAGAGCGGCGGGGCATAGGGTCCCGGGGGCTGCGGCTTTGGCTCATTAACCGCAAGCAGGTGTTGTCGGCTTCTTCGGTAGATGGTGCCCTCATGGTCCACCAGGTACGAACGAGGTGAGTCGGCCACCCCAACCACGGTGGCCAGACGGGAGTGACCGCCGGCGGTCTGCAACCGAACAACCTGTCCAGGCAAAAGAGGATCGAGTGGTCTGCACGACCGATCGTGGGAACGCCGCTGGCTGTCATGCTTCTCTTGAATACGCCTCTGCACGGAGGCAGGCTCCAGCACCCGAGGTTGCAGCTGGCGCTGGGCAATCGGGATAGTAGATCTGGTATTCCTTGACATCAGACGCTGAGCAGGTGACCCCATGGCCGGATCCCTGGAAACATTCCTGAGGTTTAGGAGATCCAAGTACAAATCAGTGTTGGAAAGTCTCGCCTGTTCCATCAGATGCTTGGCGCTGCGGACGGCCCGTTCTGCAAGTCCGTTGCTCTGTGGGTACTCAGGGCTGCTGGTGAAATGCACAAAATTCCACTTGTCCGCAAAACTTTTGAATTCTCGGCTGGTAAACTGCCTGCCGTTGTCAGTCTGCAGCCTGACAGGGGACCCAAAAGTGGAGAAGTGTTTCCGCAGCTTTCGGATCACCATCTCCGACGTGAGGGATGTCAGTAAATCCACCTCGAACCAGTTTGAGTATGAGTCGACCAGGACAAGGTAGTGGTTACCACGCCACTCGAAGATGTCAGCAGCCAACGAGGACCAGGCCAAGGCAGGGGCAGGCTGTTGCAGCAGGGGCTGTCGCTGCTGGTGTGGAGCAAGACTGTTGCACGTGGAGCAGGCAGAAACTCGGTCTCGGACGCTGCTGGTGTGGGAATGAAATTAACGCCCAGTACAAGCAAGTCCTCTGTTTCGTAGGGGTGGCGATCACAGGAGGTCCGCGGGGCGCGCGATAGGGTGTCCGCAATGTGCATCTCGGTGCCCTTCTTGTAGATGATGTCGAATTCGAAACGCTGGAGCTGTAGCATCATACGCTGCAGCCTGGCGGGGGCAGCGTGAATTGGCTTGTTTAGGATGGTCACCAGTGGCTGGTGGTCGGTTTCGACCGTAAATCTGCTGCCGAACAGGAAATCTCTGAACTTGGAGCAGGCGAACACCACCGCGAGCAGCTTGTCAACGTCGCACATCGCGCTGATCCTGACTCCCTTAAAGCCTCCCTCCTACTCAACCTTGTCGGACCTGATGCCATGAAGAGAGCCAGAACTTTCACCTATGCTCCAGCGGTCCTGGGCGACGACGACGTGGAGATTACCCCTGCAGAATCTGCCAGTGACCCCGCTTGCCTGCTACGTAAGTTCAGGGAGATTTGTGACCTGCCCTCGAACCGCATTCTGCAGAGGGCACGGTTCTTTACAAGAAAACAGTTGCCGGATGAACCTGTTGAATGTTTTATTGCTGATTTGCGTTATCTCGCCCAGCGGTGCCGTTTTGGAGACATGACGGAGCAGCTCACTAGAGACATTTTAGTAACTGGCATGCGTGACCAGCAGCTACGATGTGAGCTTCTAAGGGATCCGGATCTAACGTTGGAAAAAGCTATGCATGCCTGCAGATTGTCTGAGGTCGTTGTATTGCCAGATGACCACCGAGACTCGGCCAATAAGTCTATCAACCTGGCTGGGTGTAGGAGACCCCAGCCTCGGATGGTAAACAATGCTTTTCTGCCGCGTGCCAACCCAGGTCCTGGTGAAGTGCCCCAAAAAAGGTGCCCAAACTGTAACTACATGCACCATAGACTGTCTACCTGCCCTGCTTATGGCAAATTTTGTAACTTTTGTAAAAAGTTAAACCACTTCTCTGCGGCCTGTCGCTCGATCCGTTCCCGTGGGAGACAGGCACAGATTTCCAGACCCAGTCTAAACATGCTGAGGCAATCTGATGGCTGTTACGATTTACAGCCCAGCCTGGTCGACTCCTACGAGGCAGATCCAATTAATCCTCCTGAGAATTCGAATGTGTTTACCCTCCTACACACAACCGCCCAACGCTCTGATCCCTCTGTAGCTCTGACTGTCAATGGTGTGTCCTTCCTTGCAAAGCTGGATACAGGTGCGAAGGTCAACGTATTGTCAATAAATCTTTTCAATAAGATAAGGAATAATGAGCCCCTGGTTGTTGACAACGCTACGTTGCATGCCTATGGTGGAGAAATTCTAAGGCCTGTGGGGAGGGCTGCTTTAACTTGTGTGCTGCAAAAGGCAACGAGAAACCTCGTTTTCTATGTTTTGAACTCTGACTGTGTAACCCTGCTGGGCAACCGTGCGTGCCAAGATCTTGGCCTGGTGTCCTTCGACCGCACGGTCCACAAAGTGCAACTGTCGTTCAACCCTGTTGTGGAATACCAGGACCTGTTCAACGATGACCTGGGAAAGTTACCACTCACATATCGTATTTCCGTTGACCCAAACGTACAACCTGTAGCCCGCGCAGCTCACAGGGTGTCTCACGCCATGAAAGACAGGGTCGAGGCGATGCTGAATAACATGGTCGAAAAGGGGGTGCTAGAAGCGGTTAGCGATCCCACTTCTGACACCATGTAAATTAATGCTTCACAAACTCTTAAAGCGTACAACATCTTTTAATGATAGCACAGCGTATTACATACATCTTCAAGCACTGGCTACGTTCCTCTACTGAACTGTACCCAGGAAGGGAAGGCGTTATGATTGATGTTAACTAGGCGGGGTTAATGGTACTGAGGTAACTATGTTATTGGTTGCATATAAACCATCTACAAGACCCTTCTTCAGATGAAGGGTCTCGACCCGAAACAGCCTGGGGATGGATTCAGCCACATCGGCTTGGGCAGGTACACATGCACACGCACACACACACACAAATGCACACGCGCACATGCACACACACACACTCACCCACACACACACACACACACACACTCACCCACGCACACACACACACACACGCACACACACACATGCACTCACACATGCACACTCACCCATGCACACTCACACATGCACACACACACACTCACCCACGCACACACACACGCGCACACACACACACACGCACACACACATGCACACACACACACACACACGCACACACACACACGCACACACACACGCGCACACACATGTACACACACACACGCAACACACGCACACACACTCACACATGCATACTCACCCATGCACACACGCAACACACACACGCACACTCACACATGCATACTCACCCACGCACACACCCAACACACACACACATGCACACTGACACATGCACATTCACACATGCACAAACACACGCACAAACACACGCACACACACACACGCACACTCACACAAACATGCGCACACATGCACACTCACGCACATGCACACACACACACACACCACATGCACCCGCATACACACATGCACACTCATACACACGCACATGCACATGCACACACACACAGATGCACACTCACACATACATACACACACTCCCCCCTCTCCCTCTCTCTCCCCCTTTCTACCCCTCATTCTCTCTCTCTCTCTCTCTCTCTCTCTCTCTCTCTCTCTCTCTCTCTCTCTCTCTCTCTCTCTCTCTCTCTCTCTCTCTCTCTCTCTCTCTCTCTCTCTCTCTCTCTCTCTCTCTCTCTCTCTCTCTCCATCTCTCTCTCTCTCCCCCACTCTCCCTGTCTCCAGGTCACCGTACAGGCCACCTGTATCACCCTGATGGCGATGAGCATGGATCGCTGCTACGCCACCGTCTACCCGCTTCAGTCGCTACGCCACCGCACGCCGAGGCTCGCAATGGCGGTCAGCGTGGTCATCTGGATCGGTGAGTCGGGCCAGTGGGCGGCTGGAGTGGGCGGTGTGGGCCGAATGTCCAGACAGGGTGAGGCCACAATCTAGGTCCAGGAACTGTGTTGGAACTGTGTGTGGTTGGCTTGACTGGAGGAAAGCAGAGAATCGAGAGGAAAGTTAATGGTGTGACTCTTAACAGCATTAATGTGCAGAGGGATCTTGGGGTGCAAGTCCACTGCTCCTGAAAAATGTGGACTAGTGGATATCGTGGTACAGAAGGCAGATGTTCATCGGTTGGGCATTGAGTGTAAAAGTTGTGCAGTCATGTTCGCCTGCATCAAACCTTGGTTGGACCACATTAGAGGGATAGGGCGGCACGGTAGCGCAGCGGTAGAGTTGCTGCTTTACAGCGAATGCAGCGCCTGAGACTCAGGTTCGATCCTGACTATGGGTGCTGCACTGTAAGGAGTTTGTACGTTCTCCCCGTGACCTGCGTGGGTTTTCTCCGAGATCTTCGGTTTCCTCCCACACTCCAAAGACGTACAGGTATGTAGGTTAATTGGCTGGGTAAATGTAAAAATTGTCCCTAGTGGGTGTAGGATAGTGTTAATGTACGGGGATCACTGGGCGGCACGGACATGGAGGGCCGAAAAGGCCTGTTTCCGGCTGTATATATATGATATGATGATATGATATGGGCCAAACGCGGGCAGGTGGAACTAATATAGATGGGGCATCTTGGTCAGCATGGGCAAGTTGGGCCGAAGGGCCTGTTTCCATGCTGTATGACCTCATGACTCTAAATGAGATTCTCCAACTTGGAGAAAACCTGGCATAATCTCACAGTTTGAGAGAGAGACCAACCCAGGAAGTGAAGAGACCGGGAATGTGTCACTGCTGGGGCAGGACATCTCAAACAGCAGAAATAATTTTAAAGTACAGCACGAGTGAAATACCTTTGGCTTCAGTTCAAAAGCCATTAGGATTAAAAACTCATAAAGCTCAGAAACGAGCTGCCAGAGAAGTAGTTGAGGCAGTCACTTTAACAGCTTTTAAAAGACATTTGCACAGGCACATGGATAGGAAAGGTTGAGAGGTTTATGGGCCAAATGTAGGTAAATGGGACTAGCTCAGATGGAGGCATCTTCGTCAGCATGCACTAGTTGGGCCAAAGGGCCTTTTTACGCGCAGTGTGACTCTATGACTGTGTCTAGCCAAGTTCCTCCAGCAGTTTGTTCTACGTTCCAGATTCCAGTTCACAAGCTCACAAATTATCGGAGTAGAATTAGGCCATTCGGCCCATCGAATTTACTCCGCCATTCAATCATGGCTGATCTATCTCTCCCTCCTAATCCCATTTTCCTGCCTTCTCCCCATAACCCCTGACACCAGCTCTAATCAAGAAATTGTCTATCTCTGCCTTAAAAATATCCACTGACTTGGCCTCCACAGCCTTCTGTGGCAATGAGTTCCAAAGATTAACCACCCAAAGAAGTTCCTCCTCACCTCCTTTCTAAAAGAGCGCGCTTTAATTTTGAGGCTGTGACTTCTGGTTCTAGACTCTCCCACCAGTGGAAACATCCTCTCCACATCCACTCTATCCAGGCCTTTCATTATTCTGTAAGTTTCAATGAGGTCCTACCTCGACCTTCTAAACTTCAGCGAGTACAGGCCCAGTGCTGTCAAACATAGAAACATAGAAAATAGGTGCAGGAGTAGGCCATTCGGCCCTTCGAGCCTGCACCGCCATTCAATATGATCATGGCTGATCATCCAACTCAGTATCCCGTACCTGCCTTCTCTCCATACCCCCTGATCCCTTTAGCCACAAGGGCCACATCTAACTCCCTCTTAAATATAGCCAATGAACTGGCCTCAACTACCTTCTGTGGCAGAGAATTCCACAGATTCATCACTCTCTGTGTGAAAAAAAACTTTCTCATCTCGGTCCTAAAAGACTTCCCCCTTATCCTTAAACTGTGACCCCTTGTTCTGGACTTCCCCAACATCGGGAACAATCTTCCTGCATCTAGCCTGTCCAACCCCTTAAGAATTTTGTAAGTTTCTATAAGATCCCCCCTCAATCCCCCCCTCAAATGCTCACCCCTGCATCTGCTGTCTCTCCCCGTTGTTTCAGGTTTTGTTTTCTACTCTTTGGCAGGTTCCTTTCTCCTGTCTGCCCCCATGGTGATGTACCACAGGATAGCGAGGGGCTACTGGTACGGGTTGCAGACGTACTGTGTCGAGGCGTTTCCCACACAGTCCCAGCAGAAAGCCTTCATCATCTACAGCTTCCTGGCTGTCTACCTGTTGCCGCTGGTCACCATCTGTGTGTGCTACACCATCATGCTTCATCGTGTGGGTCGGCCCGTGGTCCGCCCAGCGGACAGCGGCTACCAGGTACCGTGCATTTATATAGCGCCTCTGTGGAGGTGGGAGTAAAAAAATAGACGCAAGGTGCTGGAGTAACTGGGTGGTCAATCTGTGGAATTCGTTGCCACAGAAGGCTGTCAATGGATATTTTTAAGGCATAGATAGATAGATTCTTGATTAGTACGGGTGTCAGAGGTTACGGGGAGAAGGCAGGAGAATGGGGTTGGGAGGGAAAGATCGATCAGCCATGATTGAATGGCGGAGTAGACTTGATGGGCTGAATGGCCTGATTCTGCTCCTATCACTTATGACACCGGTTCTCTTCAGCAGAGTGCAGTGGGATGTTTGGTGTGGGGCTGAGGGAAGGGCTGGACCTTGGTTACTGTCTGAGAGAATGGACCTCTGTCAGTGTGAAACATTTAATGCCCATCAAAGGCGTCTCTAACTCTGCAGTTTTAAAAACCATTGTTAGAAATTGGAAGGTTGGAGTACATGTCTGTTCAGAATCCATGTATTTGCTGTTTTATAAAAGCCTGTTGTAACCTGGTAAAACGTGTTCAGTTCAGTATGTAGTCCTGATCTTCCAACCTACCTCATTGCAGCACGTGGGTTTTTTAAAAATCTGCACTTTCTCTCCAGCTGTAACATTATATTCTACCATTTAGAACGGAGATGAGGAAAAACTTTTTCAGTCAGAGAGTTGTGAATCTGTGGAATTCTCTGCCTCAGAAGGCAGTGGAGGCCAATTCTCTGAATGCATTCAAGAGAGAGAGCTAGATAGAGCTCTTAATGTTAGCGGAGTCAGGGGGTATGGGGAGAAGGCAGGAACGGGGTACTGATTGAGAATGATCAGCCATGATCACATTGAATGGCGGTGCTGGCTCGAAGGGCCGAATGGCCTCCTCCTGCACCTATTGTCTATTGTCTACACTCTGGTATTTTCCTCTTTGCACTACCTGTTGTACTTGTGCATGGTTTAATAGTACAGTTCGCTCCAACTCAGTTTAGTTTATTGTCACGTGTACCGAGGTACAGTGAAAAGCTCTTGTTGCGTGGTAACCGGTCAGCGGAAAGACAATACATGATTACAATCGAGCCATTTACAGTGTACAGATATGTGATAAGGGAATAACGTTTAGTGCAAGGTAAAGCCAGTGAAGTGTAGGGCGGGTTTATTGTAACTGGGTGCTGTGCTGTGTAACAGCTCCCTCTACCGGGGACACCGTTCAGCACTATGTGCAGAAACAGCACTGCATAGCCCAGTCTACACCAAACCTCGTCTGGCAGAACAGTTTCAGGCAATACCCCGTACCAGCTCCTAAGAAGGGAAATTAGAAAAATATTCCACAGCCTACCTACTAGAGGAGAGGAGAGACAAGAGTCCAGTGTACAGAGGTTTAGCTTTGGTATTATTATGGTCACATGTACTAAGGTGCAGTGAAAAGCTTTGTTCTGCATGCTGTCCCAACAATAGACAATAGGTGCAGGAGTAGGCCATTCGGCCCTTCGAGCCAGCACCGCCATTCAATGTGATTATGGCTGATCATTCTCAATCAGTACCCCGTTCCTGCCTTCTCCCCATACCCCCAGGTCAGGTCAGGTCAGGTATATCCTATGTCAATACAACCAATTTAAACTAAAAGTACAAAAGATAGAGCAAAAGGGGACAGAACAATAACATTCTCATATTGAGCAATAGAATGATACAGCATGAAAACAGGCCCTTCGGCCCGACTTGGCTACATCAGCCAACGTGTCTCAGCTACACTAGTTCCACCTGCCTGCGCTTGGTCCATATCCCTCCAAACCTGTCCCATCCATGCACCTGTCTAACTGTTTCTTAAACGTTGTGATAGTCCCAGCCTCAACTACCCCCTCTGACAGCTTGTTCCATACACCCACCACCCTCTGTGTGAAAAAGTTACCCCTCAGATTTCTATAAAAAATCTTTTCCCCTTCACCTTAAACCTATGTCCTCTGGTCCTTGGTTCACCTACTCTGGGCAAGAGACTCTGTGCATCTACACGATCTATTCCTCTCATGATTTTATACACCTCTATAAGATCACCCCTCAACCTCCTGTGCGCCAGGGAATAGAGTCACAGCCTCCTCAACCTCTCCCTGTAGCTCACAACCTCTAGTCCTGGCAACATCCTCGTAAATCTTCTCTGTGCCCTTTCCAGCTTAAAACTGCTACTGCAGTTTAATGCAGTTGAATGTAGAGAAAACAACAAACATCTGAAACGAACTCAACAGGTAAAGACAGCATCTGTGGAGGACATGGACAGACAACGTTTTGGGTCAGGACCATTTTTCGGATTCCCTTTGTGTTTTGCGGGAGGAACATGTGCAGCATCTGTAGAGGGAATATAATTCCCTCTGCGTCCATAGCCGCTGTTGGACCCACTGAGTACCTCCAGCAGTTTGGGTCTTGGCGGACATTTTGAAGATCTCCGTTAGACCAGAGAGGGTAGGTAGTGATAGAGAACACACATTGGTTCTGCTGCCATTAAGGTTGCTGAAGAAGTTAATTAATTGTTTTCTGTGTGCTCTCTTCCAGAATGTACATCATTTGTCAGAGCGCTCAATTGCCATGAGAGCCAAGATCACCAAGATGGTTGTGGTGGTGGTACTCCTGTTCACCGTGTGCTGGGGCCCCATCCACGTCTTCATCCTCTTTCAGGGCTTCTACTCCGGCTTCCAAGTCAACTTTGAGACGTACAAGATCAAAACCTGGGCCAACTGCATGTCCTACGCCAACTCCTCCATCAACCCCATTGTCTACGCCTTCATGGGCGAGAGTTTCAGGAGGTCCTTCAGAAAAGCCTTTCCCTTCATGTTCAAGAAACGGGTGAGAGATGGCACCTTCAGTAACGGCCCCCGAAATGCAGAGGTGAAGTTTGTCACCGAGGAATCCTGAGCTCCACCAATGTGACACGCACGTGTTTATATCTAGAAACATAGAAACATAGAAAATAGGTGCAGGAGGAGGCCATTCGGCCCTTCGAGCCAGCACCGCCATTCATTGTGATCATGGCTGATCATCCACAATCAGTAACCCGTGCCTGCCTTCTCCCCATATCCCTTGATTCCATTAGCCCCGAGAGCTCTATCTAACTCTCTTTTAAATTCATCCAGTGAATCGGCCTCCACTGCTCTCTGTGGCAGAGAATTACACAAATTCACAACTCTCTGGGTGAAAAAGTTTTTTCTCATCTCAGTTTTAAATGGCTTCCCTTTTACTCTTAGACTGTGGCCCCTGGTTCTGGACTCCCCCAACATTGGAACATTTCCCCTGCATCTAGCCTGTCCAGTCCTTTTATAATTTTATATGTATCTTTTTAGAAGGGATCTTTTATATGAGGTCCCCTCTCATCCTTCTAAATTCCAGTGAATACAAGCACAGTCTTGCCAATCTTTCCTCATATAACAGTCCCGCCATCCCGGGGATTAAACGTGTGAACCTATGCTGCACTGTCTCAATAGGAAGGATGTCCTTCCTCAAATTAGGAGACCAAAACTGCACTCAGTACTCCAGATGTGGTCTCAGCAGGGCCCTGTACAAATGCAGAAGGACCTTGTGGTGTATTTACCATTTTGAGTATTTGTGTTTTGGCAGCTGAGCCTTGCCGTAGTTCCGGGTATAAATCATTGTGGGATACCTGATTACACTCTCTGGTGGTGTTGAAGTAAAGCAGCCATATGTTGTATGCTAACCTGTCTCACTCGTCGATTCTTATCATAATACACCACAGTTAAAGTTGGCGACGAGGATAAAACAAGCAGAAAATGCCTATGATAGGTTCCATAGGGGAGTTCGCCCCGAAGACAGAGTCTTGGTCGGCGTATGTGGAACGTTTAGAGCAGTTTTTTGAGGCTAACGACATTGCAGTGGAGAAGCAAGTAGCTACTCTGTTAAGTGTGATGGGAGCATCTACATATGGTCTGTTAAGGAACCTGGTGCAGCCGCTGAAGCCAAAAGATAAGTCCTACGATGACATTGTGAACATTTTAAAGACTCATTTTGAACCCAAGCCGTTGCTTATTGCGGAGAGATTCCGCTTTAACCGATGCAACCAGCGGGCGGATGAGTCTGTGACCAGTTACGTTGCGGAGCTGAAACAGTGTGCAGTTAACTGTGAGTTTGGAGCGACGTTGAATGAGACGCTTCGGGACCGTTTTGTCAGTGGGATTTGTAACGAGGCAAGCCAGCGCCGGCTGTTGTCGGAGTCCAACCTGACTTTTGCACGGGCATTTGAAATCGCCCTCAGCATGGAGACTGCGGAGAGAGACACGCAGCAGCTGCGGGGACACGAGGTACGTCCGAACCAAGTGCATAAAGTGGATGCGCACACGGCTAAGCAAACGGGGAGGAACTGCCATAGATGTAACGGCAAAAATCACAGCCCACAGGTGTGTCGCTTTAAAGATGCAAAGTGTTACAACTGTGGTAAAACCGGGCATATTAAAAGGGCATGCAGAGGAAAAGTGGCGGCGGCACCGACACAGAGCAGATATAAACGACAGACTGATAAAAACACAAAGTATGTGGAGGCAGAGGAAATAGTGTTGCCAATGTTTTCATTAGTAAATGGCAACAACTGTAAACAAGCATACCGGGCATGTTTTGTGGTTAATGGCAAAGAAGTCAAACTAGAAATTGACACCGGAGCTGCCGTGAGCATCATCTCAGAGGAGCTGTTTCAGACCACCTTTTTAAAGCAACCACTAGGGCTTGCTGAAGTCACACTGAAGACATACACAGGGGAGGTTATTCCTGTGTTGGGACAGTTTGAAGCCACTGTCAAATATGAGAGTCAGAGTGAGCAGCTACCAATGATTGTGGTAAAGGGAGCAGGACCAGCTTTGTGTGGAAGGAACTGGTTAAAAAAGCTCACCTTAAACTGGAAAGAAATTAAACATGCCAGTGACAAGTCTTATCAGGAAGACATAAAGCATATTAAGGAGATGCCTCACCTGACATCAATACAGGATGTACTGGAGTTACACGCTGAAGTGTTTAAAGATGAACTTGGCACTCTGCGTGATGTCAAAGCAACAATTCTGGTGGAACCAGGGGCCCGCCCAAAGTTTTGCAAAAGCCGCCCACTGCCATTTGCCATGAAAGCACGAGTGGAGGCTGAATTGGACCGACTGGAAAAGGCCAACATAATTACTCCAGTCAAACATAGTGAATGGGCAGCACCCGTTGTTCCGGTTGAAAAAAAGGACCATACCATTCGTCTGTGTGGAGATTACAAACTCACTGTAAACCAAGCTGCCACTACAGAGACTTATCCCTTGCCACGGATAGAGGAGTTGATGGCAACCCTCAGTGGAGGAAAGGAGTTTTCAAAGATTGACCTCGCCTCAGCGTACCAGCAGGTACTTCTGGAGGAAGAATCAAAAAAACTGTTGACCATTAACACACACCGAGGCTTATTTGTCTATAACAGACTGGCTTTTGGTGTGAGCGCAGCACCCTCCATCTTCCAAAGAATCATGGAGAACCTCATGAAAGATCTGGATGTAGTGGTGTATCTGGATGATCTCCTCATCACAGGAAAAACTGAACGAGAGCATCTGCAAAACCTGCATAAAGTGCTACAGAGACTGCAGGAGAGCGGACTGAGAGTCAGGGAGTCAAAGTGTGAGTTTGGAAAGAAACAAATCGAATACTTGGGTCATGTGTTAAACAGCCAGGGCATTCAGCCGTCACCGGAGAAAGTCAGAGCAATAAAGGATGCACCAGCCCCCACCTGTGTGAAAGAGCTGAGAGCTTTCTTGGGACTAGTGAATTATTATGGACGGTTCATGCCCAACCAAAGCACCGTGCTTGCTTCCCTGTACAGGTTGCTGAAAGACCAGGTGTCGTGGGAGTGGAAAAGTCGAGAGCAGAAAGCTTTTGACAAGTGCAAATCGCTGCTCACAAGTGACAAGATCCTGGTGCACTATGACCAAAAGCTTCCTCTCACTCTGGCCTGTGACTCCTCAGCGTATGGCATTGGAGCTGTCATACAACACAAAATGCCTACAGGGGAGGAGCGCCCCATCGCCTTCTCATCACGCACATTATCCCCTGCTGAGAAGAAATATTCTCAGATTGAGAAAGAGGGACTGGCGCTCATTTTTGGTGTAAAGAAGTTTAACCAATACCTGTGGGGGAGGAAATTCAAACTTGTGACTGATCACAAACCCCTGCTAACACTGTTTGGAGAACACAAAAGCCTGCCTACCATGGCTGCAGCTCGAATCCAAAGATGGGCAATAATTCTCTCTGCCTATGATTATCACATTGAGTACTGTGCCTCAGGGAAACATGGTAATGCAGATGGCCTCTCAAGAGTTCCGCTGCCTGACACAAACGACGCAGGGACCACAGCCATCACTGACAGCGTATACACACTGTTAACTGAACATCTTGAGCAGGCTCCACTGAACGCAGACCAAGTGGCACGTGCAACATGCACAGACAACGTGTTGTCAAAGGTGCTGAAATTTGTCATGGATGGCTGGCCTGCTGAAGTGGATGAGACTCTGAAAGCTTTCCACACGCGTAGATGTGAACTTTCAATAGAGCGAGGATGTGTCCTGTGGGGCACCAGAGTGGTGATTCCTGAAAAGTTGAGAAAAACTGTTTTAAAGGAGCTGCATTCTGGCCATCCAGGAATTGTGAAAATGAAAGCACTAACACGCAAGTACGTATGGTGGCCTAAAGTTGATGCAGAGGTGGAGCAAGTTTGCAGAGCATGTGAGTCATGTCAATTGGAGCAAAGGATGCCTCGTCAGGTGCCTTTGCATCCATGGGAATTTCCTGGCCAGAGCTGGAAAAGACTACACATAGACTTTGCTGGTCCATTTTTGGGACACACTTTCATGTTGGTGGTGGATGCTTACTCCAAGTGGTTGGAGGTGTTTAAAATGTCTAGCATCACATCACAAGCCACTATCACACGACTGAGAAGACTGTTCGCAGCTTATGGATTGCCGGAGCACATTGTCACGGATAATGGAACGCAGTTCACGTCAGAGGAGTTTAAAAACTTCATGCAGCAGAATGGAATCCTTCATTCTACAAGTGCTCCTGGTCACCCTGCCTCGAATGGCCTGGCAGAACGGTACGTTCAGTCATTCAAGGGTGGAATGAAAAAGCTGACACACACCGCAATGGATGTGGAGGACAGGGTCTCCATCTTTTTGATGCAGTATCGCACCACACCAAACTGCACTACTGGTCAGTCACCTGCTGACCTGTTTCTGAACAGACACGTGCGCACCCGTCTGGATTTCATCCGTCCGGACACAGCAGCCGCTGTTCGTAAAAAACAGTACAAGCAGAAGTTTCACCATGACCTCCGTGCAGCAGACAGGTGTTTCTCAGTGGATGGGGGAGGACGCAAATGGATTCCTGGAGTCATAGTGGATCAAACAGGACCGGTGTCTTACAAAGTACAAGGAGGAGACACCGACATCACCTACAGGAGACATGGAGATCAGCTGAGATTCAGAGTCATGGGAGATGGACTGGATCAGGACACTGAAAACTCAACCACTGACACTTCTGCACCGAGCCAACCCGCACAGCCGGAGGACATGTCATCATGCAGTGAGCCAGGGACTGTGGACCGTACAGCTGCAGCTGCTGCGCCGCTGAGTCCACGCCGATCATCAAGGGTCAGGAAGCCTCCAGACCACTATGTCCCTTAAGCTTCATTTTTTTTTTTTTTAAAAGGGGAAATGTTCGGCATGAAGGACTGTTTAGTTGTTTAAGTTGTTTTCATTAATATGAACACACAGATGGACTGAGACTTGTTAAAACTACAAGAGGGTCTCTAGTGATAACAAGTAACTTTGCATAGTAGTAATTTTGGGAATGGTTATTGTTAGTAATAAGGCACTTGCTAATTTCAGTTATTTAAGATTACCTTCATTTTAAAAAGGGGGTAATGTGGTGTATTTACCATTTTGAGTTTTGTGTTTTGGCAGCTGAGCCGGGCGGCACGGTAGCGCAGCGGTAGAGTTGCTGCTTTACAGCGAATGCAGCGCCGGAGACTCAGGTTCGATCCTGACTACGGGTGCTGCACTGTAAGGAGTTTGTACGTTCTCCCCGTGACCTGCGTGGGTTTTCTCCGAGATCTTCGGTTTCCTCCCACATTCCAAAGACGTGCAGGTATGTAGGTTAATTGGCTGGGTAAATGTAAAAATTGTCCCTAGTGGGTGTAGGATAGTGTTAATGTACGGGGATCGCTGGGCGGCACGGACTTGGTGGGCCGAAAAGGCCTGTTTCCGGCTGTATATATATGATATGATATGATGATATGATAAAGCATTGTGGGATACCTGATTACACTCTCTGGTGGTGTTGAAGTAAAGCAGCTATATGTTGTATGCTAACCTGTCTCACTCGTCGATTCTTATCATAATACACCACAGACCTCTTTACTCCTAAACTCGAATCCTCTCTTTAAGAAGGCCAACATGCCATTAGCTTTCTTCACTGCTTGCTGTACCTGCATGTTTACTTTCAGTGACTGATGTACAAGGACACCCAGGTCTCATTGCACTTCCCTTTTTTCTAATCTGACACCATTGAGATAATAATTTGCCTCCTTGTCCTTGCCGCCAAAGTGGATAACCTCACATTTATCTACATTATACTGCATCTGCCATGCATCTGCCCACTCACTCAACCTGTCCAAGTCACCCCGCAACCTGGGATACCCTGGAATGCAGACCATCAGGCCCTGGGGATTGTAAGAAAATGACTGCGGATGCTGGTACAAATCGAAGGTATTTATTCACAAAATGCTGGAGTAACTCAGCGGGTCAGGCAGCATCTCAGGAGAGAAGGAATGGGTGACGGTTCGGGTCGAGACCTTTCTTCAGGCCCTGGGGATTTATCAGCCTTCAGTCCCATCAGTCTACCCAATACTATTTCTCGCCTAAAACAAATTTCTTTCAGTTCCTCTGTCTCCCTAGATCCTCTGTCCTCCAGTACATCTGGGAGATTGTTTGTGTCTTCCTTAGTGATTCAGAACCAAAGTTCCTGTTCAACTCTTCTGCCATTTCCTTGTTCCCCATAATAATTTCACCTGTTTCTGCCTTCAAGGGACCCACATTTGTCTTAACTAATCTTTTTCTCTTAACATACCTAAAGAAGCTTTTACTATCCTTCTTTATATTCTTGGCCAGCTTCCCCCCGTACCTCATCTTTTCAGCCCGTATTGCCCTTTTTGTTACCTTCTGTTGTCCTTTGAAAGTTTCCCAATCCTCTGGCTTCCGGCTACTCTTTGCTGTGTTTTACACCTTTTCTTTTAGTTTTATTCCATCCCTAACTTCCCTTGTCAGCCACGGTTGCCTATTACTCCCCTGAGAATCTTTCTTCCTCTTTGGAATGAAATGATCCTGCATCTCTTGGATTATGCCCAGAAATTCCTGCCATTGCTGTTCCACCGTCATTCCTGCTAGGATCCCTTTCCAGTCGACCTTGGCCAGCTCCTCTCTCATGCCTTTATAGTCCCCTTTGTTCAACTGCAACACTGACACTTCTAATTTAACCTTCTCCCTCTCAAATTGCAGATTAATACATCATATTATGGTCACTACTTCCTAGCGGTTCCTTTACCATGAAATCCCTTATTAAATCTGGTTCATTAGACAACGCTAAATCCAGAATTGCCTTCTCTCTAGTAGGCTCCAGTATGAGCTGCTCTACGAATCCATCTCGGAGGCACTTCACCAACCTGATTTTCCCAGTCTACCTGCATGTTGAAATCTCCCACAACCACATTACCTTTGTTACCTGCCAATTTTAACTCCTGCTGCAACTTGCACCCTATATCCAGGCTACTGTTTGGGGGCCTGTAGATAACTCCCATTAGTGTCGACTTACCTTTTTGCAATTCCTCAATTCTATCCACAGCGATTCTACATCGTCAGTCCCTATGTCACACCTCGCAAGGGACTGCATTTCATCCCTCACCAACAGAGCTGCCACCTTGCCTGTCCTTTCTATGGGACGTATAACCCTGAATATTCAGTTCTCGGTCCCGATCCTCCTGCAGCCATGTCTCTGAGATGATACATCTATCTGTCTGGACCGAAGATGGCGTCTACAACCAAGCTGGAGCGCATCCCAGAGCCAGCTCTTCAACACATCTGTCAGAGTAATTGAGGTCAAAGTCACAACAAGGACAACAGTTACATCATTTAGAAACATAAACATAAATAAAATGGAAGACATTTGATTTATTCATAAATACATTTCATGAACTTATGATGTCACAAACTATTTTGAAGTAACACAGTCACTGTGAAATATTGTTATTACTGTCTTATGGGCGTATTATGGACAGTATTGGACAATGGACAGTATTGTTATTACTGTCTTATGGGTGGTGCAGCGGTAGAGTTGCTGCCTTACAGCGAATGCAGCGCCGGAGACTCAGGTTCGATCCTGACTACGGGCGCCGTCTGTACGGAGTTTGTACGTTCTCCCCGTGACCTGCGTGGGTTTTCTCCGAGATCTTCGGTTTCCTCCCACACTCCAAAGACGTACAGGTTTGTAGGTTGAGTGTCTGGGCAAATGTAAAAAAAATTATCCCTAGTGGGTGTAGGATAGTGTTAATGTGCGGGGATCGCTGGGCGGCACGGACCCGGTGGGCCGAAGGGCCTGTTTCTGCACTGTATCACTAAATCTAAAAAAAAAATCACTGTTGCAATTACTGTTGTGGTCTCTATTATCACTGTTATAGGGTTGTGGCTGTTGATGATCGCCGTGAGGCAGTCACTATCTCAGTCACTAATGGATATCTGTTCAGGTACTTCAGTAATTCCTGTCTTTAATATTATTTGTTCCAAACCAGACTTCCAAATTTGCAATGCTACTTCGAGTTCATATTAAAAATAAGGAATTGTGTATCTCCTTGGGAAAAGATCGGACATTTCAGAGAGTTGGAAGTTGCAACATGGCACTGGAACTTGGAGACTCTGCCTGCTGTTCTAGAAGAAGAGTTTTTGTACTCACGTGTGGTGTCTCCTGACTGGATTGGATCAGAACAAGCACTTCACTCTATCTCTACACACGTAACAATAACGAACCATTGAACCACCATTGAAGCATTGAGGAATGGGTGACGTTTCGGGTCAAGACTCGTCTTCAGACCCGAAACACCACCCATTCCTTCTCTCCAGAGATACTGCCTGTCCAGCTGAGTTACTCCAGCATCTTGTGTCTATCTTTGGTTTAAACCAGCATCTGCAGTTCCTTCACATTGAAGCATTGAGGGTGGATGGCCAGGATTCACCTACCACACTGAATGGTCAGGATGTGCAGGAAGGAACTGCAGATGCTGGTTTAAACCGAAGATAGACACAAAACGCTGGAGTAACTCAGAGGGACATGAGAGATATAGGAGATGATTTGGGAGATAAAGAACAATGTTCTTGGCAGCTTACAGCCCAGTGGTATGATGTCACTAACTGATTTCTCTAACTTCAGGTAGCCCCGGCATTCCCTCTCTCTCCATCCTTCCCCCCCCCACGTCGCACCAGCTTCTCGTTTTCACCTAACAAACAGCTAACAGTCATGCTTATTGTTTTGCATATCTTTCATTCATTGTTCTTTACCTCTCTACATCATCTCCTATATCTCTCGTTTCCCTTTCCCCTGACTAGTCTGAAGAAGGGTCTCGACCCGAAACGTCACCCATTCCTTCTCTGCCGAGATGCTGCCTTTCCTGCTGAGTTACTCCAGCTTTTTGTGTCTATCTACACTGAATGGTCAGGTTCTCACCAGCAGGGGTCAGCTGCAAGCAACGTTTTACTCAAAGTTGGTGCTGGTCCTTATTATTATTGTCACTTGTACCCAGAAGCAGTGCCCAGCTCTATCTGCACCGCTGTCCAGTGCAGTCACACTATACACGTGTACAATCAAACCATACACCAGTACACAGAGAAAACATGCAGAGTGCAGAACGTAACGTCAGAGCCTTGTAGTGTCAGTTACCATAAGACCATAAACACAGGAACAGAATTACACCATTTCACCCATCGAGCTTATTTAGTTTAGTTTAGAGATACAGCTCAGAAACAGGCCCATCTACCTCATTAGAGACCCTCAGACTATCTTTAATCTGACTTTACTGGACTTTACCTTCCACTAAACGTTATTCCCTTCATCCTGTGTCTGTACATATGGACGGCTCGATTGTAATCATGTGGAATTCTCTGCCACAGAAGGTAGTTGAGGCCAGTTCATTGGCTATATTTAAGAGGGAGTTAGATGTGGCCCTTGTGGCTAAAGGGATCAGGGGGTATGGAGAGAAGGCAGGTACGGGATACTGAGTTGGATGATCAGCCATGATCATATTGAATGGCGGTGCAGGCTCGAAGGGCCGAATGGCCTACACCTGCACCTATTTTCTACGTTTCTATGTTTCTATGTATAGCCTTTCCGCTCTCTGGATAGCACGCAACAAAAAAGCCTTTCACGGTACCTCGGTGTACGTGATAATAAACTTAACTAAACAAAGGTAAAGTAAGCTAAACTAAACTAAACCATCCCCAGATGCAGCCCGACACGCAGTGTTTCTCCCACAGATTGCTGATTACCCTCTCTCCCAGTTCAGACAAAGGGTGAGTGGCCTGAAACGAATAACTCCATTCCTCTCTCCACAGAGGCTGCTTGACCTGCTGAGTGTTTCCAGCATTTTTCCGGTTTTTAGTTCAGGTTTTCAGCAGCTGCAGTTTCTTGAGTTTCACTTTGTGCAGATTGTATTTGTACATTGATGACTGCCAGCACAGAACAGTCAGGGATGTGGGAGATGCATTATTTCCAAACACCGTCCTGTCACCATATGAAGGGCATTATGTTTTGAGCAGGAAAATGCCTGTAAGGACAACTTGAACTGAAACATCTCTCAGTCTCTCTTTAAGTGTATAGATTCAGTAACCCGGCCTTTCCATCTAGTTTATTTCCCTTCTGTTTATGTGATTCTGAAGTTCTTCATGCCAGTAATCATTTACAGCTGGCGTTTTTTACGGTTTAGTTTAGTTTAGTTAATCGTCACGTGTACCAAGGTACAATGAAAAGCTTTTTGTTGAGTGCTAACCAGTCAGCAGAAAGATAATACATGATTACAATCGATCCATGTACAGCGTACAGATACATGATAACAGAATAACATTTAGTGCAAGGTAAAGCCAGCAAAGTCTGATCATGGATATAGAACAGGGTATCACAAAATGCTGGAGTAACTCAGCAGGTCAGGCAGCATCTAGGAGAGAAGCCTTCGACCTGAAACGTCACCCATTCCTTCTCTCCTAGATGCTGCCTGACCTGCTGAGTTACTCCAGCATTTTGTGATACCTTCGATTTGTACCAGTATCTGCAGTTATTTTCCTACACAAGGATATAGAACAGTACAGCACAGGAACAGGCCCTTCAGCCCACAATGCCCATGCTGAACATGATACCAACTAATCTCCTCTGCCTGCACGTGATCCATTCCCTGCGTATCCACATAACTATCCAACAGGCTCTTAAACGTCACTATGGTATCTGCCTCCACCACTACCCCTGGCAGCCCGTTCCAGCCCCCCACCACCCTCTGTGTAAAAAAAAACTTGCGTCAGACTTCTCTTTGTACTTTGCACATTCTCACCTTAAAGCTATGCCCTCTAGTCTTTGACATTTGTCAACCCTATTGTGGGTTTATTAGTAAACCACAGATTTTTAGGGAAAAGGGTGGTGAGAACATTCTGTCTGCTGTATACACTGGAATTTAGAAGGATGAGGGGGGATCTTATTGAAACATATAAGATAATTAGGGGATTGGACACATTAGAGGCAGGAAACATGTTCCCAATGTTGGGGGAGTCCAGAACAAGGGGCCACAGTTTAAGAATAAGGGGTAGGCCATTTAGAACGGAGATGAGGAAGAACTTTTTCAGTCAGAGAGTGGTGAAGGTGTGGAATTCTCTGCCTCAGAAGGCAGTGGAGGCCAGTTCGTTGGATGCTTTCAAGAGAAAGCTGGATAGAGCTCTTAAGGATAGCGGAGTGAGGGGGTATGGGGAGAAGGCAGGAACGGGGTACTGATTGAGAGTGATCAGCCATGATCGCATTGAATGGCGGTGCTGGCTCGAAGGGCTGAATGGCCTACTCCTGCACCTATTGTCTATTGTAATTCAATTCATTTTTCCTTGGAACATTAATTACTTTTCTGTGTAAGAAGGAACTGCAGATTCTGGTTTAAACCTCCGATAGACACAAAAAGCTGGAGTAACTCAGCGGGACAGGCAGCATCTCTGGAGAGAAGGAATGGGTGACGTTTCGGGTCGAGGCCATTCTTCGTACCTCGACATTTCTCTCCAGAGATGCTGCCTGCCCCACTGAGTTACTCCAGCTTTTTGTGTCTATCTTCCCGTGAGAATCTTTTTGTCTGCTGTTGACAAAAAGCAATTCAATTAATTTTTCCTTGGAATGGCAATTCTTTTCTGGGTTGCTGAGGAAGGGGTGAGGGTTTGCTGGTCACATTGTCTTCAGTAGCTGGCAGAGTAAGAACAAGCCTGGACTGTGAGAAAGCTTTGGCTGCTGAGGTAAATGGACCCAGGAAACCAAGTGCCAATCCCATGCGCACAGGATTGTGGCTGGTGCAACTGAACATTCCTTTATTTTAGGCTTCAGAGACAACGTGGAAACAGGCCCACTGAGTCCACGCCAACCAGCGATCACGTGTACACTAGCACTATCCCACATACAGTATGGAGTTTCTATGTTCTCCCTGTGACAGCGTGGGTTTTCTCCGGGTGCTCCGGTTTCCTCCCACACTCCAAAGACGTGCGGGTTTGTAGATCAATTGGCTTTTGCAAATTGTCCCTTGTATGCAGGATAGTGCGTGTGTACTTGTGATTGTTGGTCGGCACGGACTCGGTGGGCTGAAGGGCCTGTTTCCACGCTGCGTCTCTAAACCAAGCCAAACTAAATTTAATCAGCGTGCAAGCATTTCCCAGCCCGCGGAAGCAAGCTTTCGGAGATGACATGAGAGGGCATGTATCAGAAGATAGAAAAGCCCAGCCCGTAGATGAGAGCTTCGATTATGATACCCGCTTGGCACAAGAGTGGCCCTGCGCTGAGTCACGGTGCTTCTGCCGACGGGACTAGGTTTTGTGGAAACACCAGGCCTCGCAAGAAAGCCACAGCTGGAAGTGTATGACTGATCCCACTGACTCCAGACTGATGTATGCCAGCTGTTCCAGAACACTGCAAGCACATCTGTTTCATTTTAGGTCAGGTTAGATTACTAGTTGGTTAGATGGCTTCTGGCTTCTATTTTAGGTCTGGTTAAGCCACTGCCAACAGCCATTATTGATTAGGTTAGACCACTACCGGCAGCCATTTTAGGTCAGGTTAGTGCCGGCAGCCATTTTATGTCTGCTTTCACGGCTATTTTTACAAGAGCATGTATTTATTCTTGCACTTTTCCTGACATCTGGACATCTAAAGGTTAAACGAATTAAATACTTTATGAAGCAAAGGTACTATTGTGTTGAGGGAGCAGCCAAAACACTGAGCACGATCCCATCAATGGAAATAAAAGAATTCATTAATTTCTGATGTGATTACCAACCAGCGAACCCTGTGCAATACGACAGTGTTGTGACTTCATAGAGTCTGGGTCAGGATTTCCTGAATTATGAGCAACAAAAAGTTGGCTTCTTGCTACTTCAGACAGCGTTATTATCCGGTCCGAATGCATTTTTCCAAAGGGAGGTAACTTTGCTGGCTGCCGATCCTGTGAACAAAGTGTTGATCTCAGTTGAGGAGAGGGCAGAGTAAAAGTCAGCGTGAGGTTAGGTCCAGTCCAACTCCACCATTTACTGGACTGACATCAAATTGCAAGCCAGTGGTGGTGGTATTCTGGCAGGAGCTCCAAGGCCTGTTGGGCTTTGATGGGCTTCCAGTTTCCAAATATCACCTTGGTTACATTCTCATAAAGCTGCTGGAAGTCAGGCAGGGACTTCCCTTCCTCGCCAGATCCCTCCCCACTTCATCCAACTGGACCAGGTCCTTGGTGAGATGGAGTCTCACAGATGTTGGTCCACCTTCCACCCCCAGGCCCTCGATGAATCCTGGCGGATGATTGGAAACATCACTCATCCCTGGCAGTGCCCATTATGTGCAGGTATTCGGATTGGCCCTGTTGTTACATGACGTGGGAAATGGTTAGCAGGTTGCAGAGTTCAAATCTCACTCCCATCTCAATTTTGGAGAGATATAATGGGCAGGAATGCTTTAGAAGGCTAGAGGCCAAACGCAGGCAGATGGGACTAGCACAGTATGCCAATTTGGTCGGTATGGACAAGTTGGGCCAAAGGGCCTGTTCCCGTGCGGTTCAGCTCCCAGACTGTGACTCGGTGGAGCTAGTACCACCCCTCATAGTGAAATCCAAACATCCCCTGGAGATTGAATCTCGACCTTCTTGATCTTTATGGATTCAGGGATTGGGCCTGCGTGTGAATGACCATATTGGGTGGAAACAAGAAACATAGAAACATAGAAACAGAAAATAGGTGCAGGAGTAGGCCATTCGACACTTCGAGCCTGCACCGCCATTCAATATGATCATGGCTGATCATCCAGCTCAGTAACCTGTACCTGCCTTCTCTCCATACCCCCTGATCCCTTTAGCCACGAGGGCCACATCTAACTCCCTCTTAAATATAGCCAATGAACTGGCCTCAAATACCTTCTGTGGCAGATAATTCCACAGATTCACCACTCTCTGTGTGAAACAAAACGTTCTCATCTCGGTCCTAAAAGACTTCCCCCTTATCCTTAAACTGTTACCCCTTGTTCTGGACTTCCCCAACATCGGGAACAATCTTCCCGCATCTAGCCTGTCCAACCCCTTAAGAATTTTGTAAGTTTCTACAAGATCCCCCCTCAATCTTCCAAATTCCAGCGAGTACAAGCCGAGTCTATCCAGTCTTTCTTCATATGAAAGTCCCGCCATCCCAGGAATCAATCTGGTGAACCTTCTCTGTACTCCCTCCATGGCAAGAATGTCCGTCCTCAGATTAGGAGACCAAAACTGAAGAACGAGAACTTTTGGAAGTGCTGAGGACCCTTTCTCCTGAAACCCTCAGTAATTTCACCTCAACACCAAGCCATTCATCATTTGTCCCAATGCTGACCTTCCTGGGATGGTGCCACTAATTTATAGAGTCATCACACAGCATGGAAACAGGCACTTCAGCCCAACCATCTTGCTCACGCTCATTGATTATGTTATGTTCGGGCTGAAGAACGATCCTGACTGGAAACGTTGATTGTCCATTGCCTCCAAGGATGCTGCCTGACCTGCCGAGTTCTTCCAGCAATTTGTGTTTATTTTTGGTTCAGGATTCCAGCATCTGTCTGTCGAGGAGCAGAACAAGGACATTTGTCCCCTTGTGCCTGCTCTACCTTCAAAACGATCATTGTAACGTGTTAGCATAGCGCCATTCCACAAAAATCTAAACAAACCTTTTAACCTGCATCGAGAAAGCAGCCTTTCCACAACGTATCAAAGAGTCCTTGAAGCTCACACCTAAAATTATAAAAGCAGCCTGTTCTCCTAAAGAAAGGAACTGATGTTGATGAAGCCAGTTTGGCACGAGATGCAACCACACCCTGTTGAACAGATCAATGTGCTCATTGTCAGACAAGTTAAGCCACAACGGTCCTTGGCAGTAGATGAAACCTCACGTTACCACAAATGCTAGGGGGGATCTCAGCGATTCATGATCCTGTGTATCCATCAGAGAGGATGTTGCTCTTACGTTGAACCCAGGGGTAGGGTGTGTATTAAACCAAATCAACTCCCAACGTCTCCAACGATAAACCAAATGACTGAGAAATTAATAATGTAGAAACCAATTTCTTCCCTCTCTTTGTGCCTTCCATTTTTCCAATCTTTGTTAAATTCTGGGATCCAGATACCCCTCTGAAATGCCAGAGTTTTCAGGGCCGAGGCAATAGTCAGAACTTGGAGACAACTGGATTGCTTTTACTTGGAGACAGTATGAATTGGATAGGCTGAATGGCCACTCCCAGGCTGTAACCATTATCTGATCTACTGGCAAATTGTGCAACTATATTTAATATTCAAAAGGAAATGGCAGGAGAATGGATTAATTAAATACTGTAGGTCTTATATTGTAGGAACAAGAAACTGCAGATGCTGGTTTATACCAAAGGTAGACACAAAGTGCTCAAGTAATTTCATGGGTCAGGCAGCATCTCTGAAGAAAAATGATAGGTGACACTGCCTGACCCGCTGAGTTACTCCAACACTCTGTGAAACGTCACCTATCCATGTTCTCCAGAGATGCTGCCTGACCCGCTGAGTTACTCCAGCACTCTGTGAAACGTCACCTATCCATGTTCTCCACAGATGCTGCCTGACCCGCTGAGTTACTCCAGCACTCTGTGAAACGTCACCTATCCATGTTCTCCACAGATGCTGCGTGACCCGCTGAGTTACTCCAGCATTCTGTGAAACGTCACCTATCCATGTTCTCCAGAGATGCTGCCTGACCCATTGAGTTACTTCAGCACTTTGTGAAACGTCACCTATCCATGTTCTCCAGAGATGCTGCCTGACCCATTGAGTTACTCCAGCACTTTGTGTCCTTCTGTGCATTAACCAGCATCTGCAGTTCTTTGTCTCTGCGCAACTATAAAGCTGATCCAGGAAAGCTCGGTTTTGTTTAGTTTAGTTTAGAGATACAGCACGGACACAGGCCCTTCGGCCCATCGAGTCCGCACTGACCAGCGATCCCCGCATACTAACACTACCCTACACACACTAGGGACAATTTTACATTTATACATTTACACCAAGCCAATTAACCTACAAACCTGTACATCTTTGGTGTAGTTTAAGGAAAGACAGCTCCACGCTCCACGCCATTCTGACTGATTTCTTTCTGTTGCCCGAGAGATATTTTCAGTGCCAGAGTTGTGGACAGTCGCGGGCGTTTCTCTGAATGTTCTGACAATCCCAGGTATGATGAAGTCACAGAGCTACAATATGAGCTTTCAATGCTCAACACCTTGGGATTGTGAAACATCTGCCAAACAAGCGTCTGTGTGAAGAGGTGACAACATGTGTTGCTCTAATTGTAGCTGGCCTTGCCAAGATGTCAACAACAGGGAGTGTGGCTCCACTCAGCACCTCTCCATATAAAGCCAAACAACAGGGTGAGGATGGGTGGGGATTGCAGGCAGAGTTGATCGAGTCCAAGCAGTTTTAGAGTCACAGGAGAGGTTGGATAGACAGGGCCCTCTACCCTCTGGAGCGTTGGATGCTGAGGGGTCACCAGACAGAGAATTGAATGAATGGATGAATGAATGAATGAATGAATGAATGAATAAGTTTATTGGCCAAGTATGTGCATATACAAGGAATGTGCCTTGGTGCTCCGCTCACAAATGACAACACAAACATACAGCTAACAATTAAGAATAAAGCATAAACACATCAAGTGATCTTTGTGGGATTTCTGCAGACAACACAAATGAACAAATACACACTGATAGATCAGTCTGAAGAAGGGTCTCGACCCGAAACGTCACCCATTCCTTCTCTCCTAGATGCTGCCTGACCTGCTGAGTTACTCCAGCATTTTGTGACACCTTCGATTTGTACCAGCATCTGCAGTTACTTACCTAGGATATAGAACAGTACAGCACAGGAACAGGCCCTTCAGCCCACAATGCCCATGCTGAACATGATGCCAAGTTAAACTAATCTCCTCTGCCTGCACGTGATCCATACCCCTCCATTCCCTGCGTATCCACATAACTATCCAACAGGCTCTTAAACATCACGATGGTATCTGCCTCCACCACTACCCCTGGCAGCGCGTTCCAGCCCCCCACCACCCTCTGTGTAAAAACAAACTTGCGTCAGACTTCTCTTTGTACTTTGCACATTCTCACCTTAAAGCTATGCCCTCTGGTCTTTGACATTTGTCTACCCTATTGCGGGTTTATTAGTAAACCACAGATTTTTAGGGAAAAGGGTGGTGAGAACATTCTGTCTGCTGTTTACAAAAAGCAATTCAATTCATTTTTGAACAAATACATACAAAACAGCAAGGAGCAGTACATCGTGGAGCCATCGTTAGCGCTACAAGCCCACAATGATCGCCACATCATGAGAAGCAAATGGTCACAGCCTTGCCCCTCGGTGGGGAATCTAAATACAGAGGGCATGGATTTAAAGGGAGAGGAGAAAGAGGGGCAACTTTTTCCACACAGAGTGTGGTGGGTGTATGGAAAGAGCTGCCCAAGAAGGTAGTTGAGGCAGGGACAATAACAGCATTTCAAAGACATTTGGACAGGTACATGGATAAGAAAGGTTTAGAGGGATGTGGGCCAGACGCAGGCAAGTGGGACCATCATGTGACAATGGACCAAGCAGTATCTGTGGGAAGGGGGTGGGAGGAGGTAGGGGGTTGGGGGGGAAGATTATTGACTGTAAGAACAAGGAACTGCAGATGCTGGTTTACAATAGACAATGCAAAGTGTTGGAGTAACTCAGCGGGTCAGGCAGCATCTCTGGAGAACTTGGATAGGTGATGTTTCACAGAGTGCTGGAGTAACTCAACGGGTCAGGCAGCATCTCTAGAGAACATGGATAGGTGACGTTTCACAGAGTGCTGGAGTAACGCAGTGGGTCAGGCAGCATCTCTGGAGAACATGGATAGGTGACGTTTCACAGAGTGCTGGAGTAACTCAACGGGTCAGGCAGCATCTCTGGAGAACATGGATAGGTGACGTTTCGGGTCAGGAGCCTGCATTGGGAGGGTGGGTGGTGTGTATAGGAAATAATGGCAGAATAAAAGGACGTACCTGTAGAAAGGAGAAGAGGAGGAATTTCTTTAGTCAGAGGGTGGTGAATCTGTGGAATTCATTGCCACAGACGTTTTTTGGAAGCCAAGTCATTGGGTATTTTTAAAGTGAACATTTACAGTTTCTTGATTAGTACGGGTGTCAGGGGATATGGGGAGAAGGCAGGAGAATGGGGTTGAGAGGGAAAGATAGATTAGCCATGATTGAATGGCGCAGTAGACTTGATGGGCTGAATGGCCTAATTCTTCTCCTAGAACTTATGAAAGGTTTAGCGGGATGTGGTCTAAATGCAGCAAACGGGACCAGCTTAAATGTGGCACCTTGGTCGGCATGGGTAGGTTGGACTGAAGGCCCTGTTTCTGCTGTCTGACTCTATGACCCGATGTGATCAATGAACCACATTGATACACTCGGCCTGGAATTCATTGCCCGCGAGCAGGCAACATTGCCCCCTGGTGGCCTCAGCAGAGCCTGCAACTTATTCACTGAGTCGGAAGGAACTGCAGACGACACCGAAGATAGACACAAAATGTGACAACATCTCATATTTCTCTTGGGCAGCTTACAACCCAGTGGCATGAATATTGATTTCTCTAACTTCAAGAAACCCCTTGCACTCCCTCTCTCTCCATCCCTTCCCCCACCAGGTTCCCATTCACACCTAGCAAACAGCTAACAATGACCTGTTTCCTTTATCATCATTACTTTTTCGCATATCTTTAATTCATTTATTCTATATCTCTCTAATCACCATCTATATCCCTCGTTTCCCTTTCCCCAAACTAGTCTGAAGAAGGGACTTGACCCGAAACGTCACCCATTCCTTCTCTCCAGAGATGCTACCTGTCCCGCTGAGTTACTCCAGCATTTTGTATCTGTCTGCGACTTATGAAGATGTGTTTGGCATTTTGCAAGGTTTGTGGACAAACCAATATTGGAGTCCTTGCCTGGGGCTAGCATCGAAACTCTGATCATCTCAACCAGCCTCACTCATGCCTTATACAGACTCCCAACACAAGAACTCTACAGCAAGCTCAGGTACCAACAACTAGAGAGTGGTCCTGAACCATCATTTACCCCATTGGAGATCCTCAAACTATCTTTGATCGGACTTTACAGGACTTTATTTTGCACTAAACGTTATACACATCATTCCCTTTCTCATATATTTGTACACTGTGGACGGCTCGATTGTAATCACGTTTTGTCTTTCCGCTGACTGGTTAGCACGCAATAAAAGCTTTTCACTGTACCTCGGTACACGTGACAATAAACTGAACTCACAAACTGAAGAGATTCCCAGGAGGATAGAAGAACTGGTTTAAGGATTTAAAATGTAGCATCCTTACTAACCTGTGAACATAGAATATAAAACATTAAATATATAGAACATTGAACAGCAAAGATAAAACATAGGACATAGAAGGTTGAACATTGAATATAGAACATCGAACGGTACAGCACAAAAACAGGCCCTTCAGCCCACAATGTCTGTGCTGGACATGGTGCCAAGACCATCTCCTATCCCCACTGCCTGTTGCCTGATCTTATAACGCCAGTGACCCGGGTTCGATCCCGACTACGGGTGCTGTCTGTATGGAGTTTGCACGTTCTCCCCATGACCACGTGGGTTTTCTCAGAGATCTTCGGTGCAGTAGGCAGTGAAGAAAGCGAATGGTATGTTGGCATTCATAGCAAGAGGATTTGAGTTTAGGAGCAGGGAGGTTCTGCTGCAGTTGTAACAGGGCCTTGGTGAGACCGCACCTGGAGTATTGTGTGCAGTTTTGGTCTCCTAACCTGAGGAAAGACGTTCTTACCTTAGAGGGAGTACAGAGAAGGTTCACCAGATTAATCCCTGGGATGGCGGGACATGCATATGAGGAAAGACTGGATAGACTGGGCTTGTACTCGCTGGAATTTAGAAGACTGAGGGGGGATCTTATAGAAACATATAAAATTCTTAAGGGGTTGGAGAGGCTAGATGTGGGAAGATTGTTCCCGATGTAGGGGAAGTCCAGAACCAGGGGTCACAGCTTAAGGATAAGGGGGAAGTCTTTTAGGACCGAGATGAGAAAACATTTCTTCACACAGAGATTGGTGAGTCTGTGGAATTCTCTGCCACAGAAGGTAGTTGAGGCCAGTTCATTGGCTATATTTAAGAGGGAGTTAGATGTGGCCCTTGTGGCTAAAGGGATCAGGGGGTATGGAGAGAAGGCAGGTACAGGTTACTGAGCTGGATGATCAGCCATGATCATATTGAATGGCGGTGCAGGCTCGAAGGGCCGAATGGCCTACTCCTGCACCTATTTTCTATGTTTCTATGTCTACTCCAAAGACGTACAGGTTTGTAAGTTAATTGGCCTGGTATAAATGTAAAATTGTCCCTAGTGTGTGTAGGATGGTGTTAGTGTGCGGGGATTGCTGGTCGGCACGGACTCGGTGGGCCGAAGGGCCTGTTTCCTGCTCTGTATCTCTAAACTAAACTAAAATCTCCGGCTGCACTAATCCGTGAGGAGTGACTACTCTAGTTCGCTGTGTGCCTAGTCTGACTCATGTGGAGATCAGGTTCACCACCACTCCACTCCCTCCTCTGACTGCTGACTCCTGCAAGGAGAAGGGAAATAACTGTTTATTTTTAGTACAAAGGGAAATGTTACTGCAGGTGAAAGTGCCGGGGGAGATTCTGTGGGGATATTTGGCCCTCGATAGTGATGACTTGGCTCCCAAGCATTCCTCCCGGACTGAGTCACCCCTGGCTGAATGGGTGCGGTGCTTCCAGTTGGAACCAAACAGAAGCTGTTTGCTTCTGAGAAACTTAACCATCTCAACGAAGTGGCGGTTAAGCCTGGCGACGTTTCCCTGGATTACCCTGATGGGATCAAATCAACAAAATCAACGCATTGTAGAAATATGCTGGAAGGAACTGCAGACGCTGGTTTAAATTAAAGAGAGGCACAAAGTGCTGGAGTAACTCAGCGGGTCAGGCAGCATCCCTGGGGAACATGGATAGGTGACGTTTCGGGTTGAGGCCAGGGGGACCGTGACAGAGATGCTGTCTGACCGGCTGAGTCACTCCAGATTTTTGTGTCTACAATGTAAAAATACATGGGCACTCTTTATCACATTCAGCTCTGCAACAAATCTGATTATTGACACTGTCGACCCACACAATATCTGTTAAATGTAGAAAGATGCTCATCCTGTCAATAGTTTTGTCTAATTGCCAGGCAGCAGCTACTTGTCTGGCAACAAGAAGAAACTGTAAGATGTATAAATCACAACTAAAGCTGCAAAATTATTCTGCTATTATTAGCTATTAGGAGAAGTGATGTTTTGGAAGCTGAGGTGAGACAATAGACAATAGACAATAGGTGCAGGAGGAGGCCATTTGGCCCTTCGAGCCAGCACCGCCATTCAATGTGATCATGGCTGATCATTCTCAATCAGTACCCCGTTCCTGCCTTCTCCCCATACCCCCTGACTCCGCTATCCTTAAGAGCTCTATCCAGCTCTCTCTTGAATGCATTCAGAGAATTGGCCTCCACTGCCTTCTGAGGCAGAGAATTCCACAGATTCACAACTCTCTGACTGAAAAAGTTTTTCCTCATCTCCGTTCTAAATGGCCTACCCCTTATTCTTAAACTGTGGCCCCTGGTTCTGGACTCCCCCAACATTGGGAACATGTTTCCTGCCTCTAACGTGTCCAACCCCTTAATAATCTTATACATTTCGATAAGATCTCCTCTCATCCTTCTAAATTCCAGAGACCTGGTAGAAGTTTGTTGAGATATGTGAGGCATAGATAAGGTAGACATTCTGAACCTTTTCTGAAAATAGAAATATTAATGATGAGAGAGGTATTGGCTTTCAGGCGAGATGAACCAAGTTTAAAGGGAGATGAGCAGGGCCTGGAGTAATTAGTTTAGTTTAGAGATACAGCATGAAATAGTGTACGCCGACCATCGATCACTGGTTCACACAACCTCTATGTTATCCCACTTTCCCGGTATACTATGGACAATTTACAGAAGCCAATTAACCTACAAACTTGCCTGCCTTTGGGATGTGGGAGGAAACCGGAGCACCCGGAGGAAACCCACACGGTCACGGGGCGAAGGTGCAAACTCCACACAGACAGCACCCAAGGTCAAGTTGAACCAGAGTCTCTGGTGCTATGAGGCAGCTGTTCTACAATGCAGCCTGGATGTGATGCACGCGGATACATTAGTGGCATTTAAGATACTTTTAGATGGGCACATGGATATGCAGGGAATGGAAGGGTATGGATCATGTGCAGGCAGAGGAGATTAGTTTTATTTGCTATCATGTTTGGCATGGACATTGTGGGCCGAAGGGCCTGTTTCTGTGCCTCACTGTTCAATGCTCTATGTTCTATGTTAAATGCAGTTAAAGTGATTCTCATGTGTGGGAAGGAACTGCAAAGATATACACAAAATGTCGGAGTAACTCAGCGGGTCAGACAACGTCTCTGGAGAGTGGGAAAGACTGACGTTTCGGGTCGAGACCCTTCTCCAGACTAGACTCAGAGTCTGAAGAAGGATCTCGACCCGAAACGTCACCCATTCCTTTTCTCCAGAGACACTGTCTGCCCCACTGAGTTGCTCCAGCATTTTGTGTCTAACATGATTGTCACAGTCTGTAGTGTTTAGGGGCATCCTACTGCAGTGTGGTGTAGAGGCTATACACCTATACAAGTGCCTGCCTGTCATTACTTCACCCTGAAACCCCTCCTTTTGTTTATGGAACTGCCTAGTTAAATCAGATTTAAAGATAACTTAAAATCGCTTAGCTTTCTATGTTAGACAATAAAACTCAGCACTTTGGTGGTTTTGTTTAAAGACAGCAAGCCAAGACATGAGGGAAATTGTTCATTAGAGTCACGCAGTCTCTCCCTCTCACTCACTCTCACTCACTCTCACACTCACTCTCACACTCACTCTCACTCACTCTCACACTCACTCTCACTCACTCTCACACTCACTCTCACTCTCTCTCATTCTCACTCTCTCTCTTTCTTTCACTCTTTCTCTCTCACACTCACTCACACACACTCACTCACAAACATACTCTCTCACACACACTCACTATCTCACACACACACTCACTCACACTCACTCACTCACACGCAGGCTCTCACACACTCTCACTCTCACACTCACTCTCTCACACGCACACTCTCTCACACACACACACTCTCTCACACTCACTCTCTCACACACACACACTCACTCACGCACACTCACTCACACACACACACACTCACACACACTCACTCTCACGCTCACTCTCTCACACACACTCACACACACTCACTCTCACACTCACTCTCACACTCACTCTCTCACACACACTCACTCACACACACACACTCTCACACACACTCTCTCACACACACTCACAGTCACACTCACTCACACACACTCACTCTCACACTCACTCTCTCACACACACTCACTCACACACACACACTCACACACACTCACTCTCACACTCACTCTCTCACACACACTCACACACACACTCACTCTCACACTCACTCTCTCACACACACTCACTCACACACACACACTCTCACACACACTCACACACACTCACACACACTCACTCTCACACACTCTCTCACACACACTCACACACACACTCACTCTCTCTCATGCACAGAGGAAGCTGAACAGAGAGGGAGGCACTGGAGACATTGTTCAACAAGCCTGTCACTTGATGTTCTGATGCAGTAATTTTAACGTATCCTACATGGCAGATGGTGCTTTGCAAAATGGATTGTCAGCTCCTCCTGCAGTGTTGAGGTGGGGAACAGAATCTCCCAGGGCTGGGACACGCGTGTGGGGCTGGGACACGTGTGTGGGGCTGGGACACGAGTGTGAGGCTGGGACACGTGTGGGGTTGGAACACGCGTGTGGGGCTGGGACAAGCGTGTGGGGCTGGGACATGGCGTGGGGCTGGGACACGCGTGTGGGGCTGGGACAAGCGTGTGGGGCTGGGACATGGCGTGGGGCTGGGACACGCGTGTGGGGCTGGGACACATGTGTGGGGCTGGGACACGCGTGTGGGGCTGGGACACGTGTGTGAGGCGGTGGGCATGCCGTGACACACACTGCTCAATAAACGTTGAGCACATTGAGACAGGAGAGTCACAAGCATCTGTACAATATGTTGGTTTTACATTGTGGCACTCTCCTTGAAAGGTGATCAGATTTAATTTCATGCAAATATCTCTATACAAAAATAATTGCTTTTTAAAATATTTACAAGGATGTAATTGGGTGGAAACAGGTTTGCCAGGATGTTGCCTGGGCTTGAGTTGCAGGGAGAGGTTGGATGAGCTGGGATTTATTTTGAAGGAGGTTGAGGGGTGACCTTATTGAGGTGTGCAAGTTCATGAAGTGCATGGATAAAGTGGACATCAATGTGCCAAACGCCTTCTTGACCACCCTATCCACCTGTGATGTCACTTTCAATGAGTTACTATGAACTATAAGTACAATGGGCCCTGGATAGAGTGGATGTGGAGAGGATGTTTCCACTAGTGGGAGAGTCTAGCACCAGAGGGCACAGCCTCAGGATTAAAGGACGTTATTTTAGGAAGGAGATGAGGAGGAATTTCTTTAGTCAGAGGGTGGTGAATCTGTGGAATTCTTTGCCACAGAAGGCTGTGGAGGCCAAGTCAATGAATATTTTTAAGGCAGAGATTGATAGATTCTTGATCAGTGCGGGTGTCAGGGATTATGGAGAGAAGGCAGGAGAATGGGGTTAGGAGGGAGAGATAGATCAGCCATAATTGAATGGCGGAGTAGACTTGATGGTCTAATTCTGCTCTTATTACTTATGAATTCATGAACCTATGAACAACAAACTATGTACCTGCACCCCCTGTTGTTACTGGATACGTATTTCCTTGGTGGGATTGAGCTGGCTGTGAAGTATTCAGTGATGTGTACCCCAAATGCCTAAAATAAGTTTCAGGAATAATTTATTGGTCATCTGTGCTTGACGTTAGGCTTTGGGACAGTCTAGAAACACAAATTACTGCTGCCGCCGTGAATCAGACCAGAAGCAATGCTGCCAAGTTCAACAAATCCTAAAGTTTGAACAATCAGGAACATGAGATCTGTGCAGAATAGTTTGTGTTTCCCTGGTGGGCTTTAAAATGACCTCCTTACTGCTAAACAGCGAGGACTCTACATTCTCTAGGATCTTAGGAAGAGTCTCGACCCGAAACGTCACCTATCCATGTTCTCCAGAGATGCTGCTTGACCCGCTGAGTTACTCCGGCACTTTGTGTCTATCTTAGGAATCGACAGTCCCCTGACTGAACCTCACCCAGATGTGAATTTATGGTCAATAAGAAGACAATCAAATGGAGCCAAAGTATTTTACATTAATCATTCTCAGTCAGGGCAGCTTGATTGATGAATAACTACGCTGATTTAAAAGTGATTACAGATGGATCTGCACAGTTCCATCAACACTCATCAGTCTGAAGAAGGGTCCCAACCCGAAACATCACCTATCAATGTTCTCCAGGGATCCTGCCTGTCCCGCTGAGTTACTCCAGCACTTTGCATCATTAATTGTAAACTGCCAACAATCTTAAAACACAACAAGATCCATGAAACATGAAATTAAAGTGACGGATTGGGGATGTGCAAAGATTGGGGATGGGGGGGAGGGGGGAGGGGGGAGGGGGGGGCAGTCAGGCAAAGGGGAATAAAGCTGAAGGAGAGGAGGGGCAGGACAAAGCCTGGCAGGTAATAGCTTGCTACAGATGTTCCCATGTTCATAAGTGATAGGAGCAAAATTAGGCCATTCGGCCCATCAAGTCTGCTCCGCCATTCAATCATGGCTGATCTATCTCTCCCTCCTAACCCCATTCTCCTGCCTTCTCCCCATAACCTCTAACACCCTTACTGATCAAGAATCTATCTATCTAACTCTGCCTGAAAGATATCCACTGACTTGGCCTCCACAGCCTTCTGTGGCAATGAGTTCCACACATTTACCACCCTTTGACTAAGGAAGGAGATTTCTTCAGGAGAATCCATGGCAGAAAAACTGAATCGGTCCCAGTTTAAATTGGCTCAGTTTTATAGACAATAGGTGCAGGAGGCCATTCGGCCCTTTGGACCAGCACCACCATTCAATGTGATCATGGCTGATCATTCTCCGGCCTTCTCCCCATACCCCCTGACTCCGCTATCCTTAAGAGCTCCAATTAGCTCTCTCTTGAATGCATTCAGAGAATTGGCCTCCACTGCCTTCTGAGGCAGAGAATTCCACAGATTTACAACTCTCTGACTGAAAAGGTTTTTCCTCATCTCCGTTCTAAATGGCCTACCCCTTATTCTTAAACTGTGGCCCCTGGTTCTGGACTCCCCCAACATTGGGAACATGTTTCCTGCCTCTAACATGTCCAAACCCTTAATAAGCATATATGTTTCGATAAGATCCCCTCTCATCCTTCTAAATTCCAGTGTATACAAGCCTAGTTGTTCCAGTCTTTCAACATATGACAGTCCCGCCATTCCGGGAATTAACCTAGTAAACCTACGCTGCACGCCCTCAATAGCAAGAATATCCTTCCTCAAATTTGGAGACCAAAACTGCACACAGTACTCCAGGTGCTTTTAAACTTTTAACTTTTCAAAATTAATTGACCATTAATTGACTATCTATCCCTCTTCGGATGGTTCACCTTGTCGTGGTGAAGAGGCTTGCGAGCCCCTATGATTACGAGAACGATGCCGTCGGAAGCACTAGCTTCTGGTTGGGCCACCCATGGCGGTAAGGTCGAGGATGAGGGTCCGGACTAAGAACGATCCAACGTACAAGACCTCAACGGCGGACCAGGCGGATGAAGTTATCTTGAACTCAACGGCTGTGATGGCAGATGAAGGCTGCAACAGATCAATCAGCTCCAATCATCTTGGTTCCCTTGCCATTGGAATTAGTTTGTGAAGGACCGTGTGCTTCTTGGAGTGCAACATCAAGTACAGGTTAAACAAACACAGGCACAGGCGTCCTCGTTCTGACATCGGAACGTAGGACCATCATCCTCGACCTCGAGGGATCGCCACGACGACGACAACACTATCTATCATCGGCGAGACTCTCTGTCTGAAGTGACTGTTGTCACTGAGATTTCCTGGATAATGTTGGAGCAACTTTTGTGTAACAGGTCCACCAGTGATGGAACACATCATATAAAATGGCTGCCTTTGGTCTAAATAGGCCAAGCTGCCCTCAACTTTAAAATAACTATTAACTTAAAATCGCGCTTTCTTTTAACAATTCTGAGGTAAAAAGAGAAAATAACACAGGCTAAGGTGCATTTCTTTTAAAAAGGCCAAATCTCGGAATGAGAATATTGCCGTGAGCCGGAATAAAAATACTCAGAATGCCAATGTCAGCTGTTTTAGGTTTTCAACCGGAATCGCGGGACTGTCATATGTTGAAAGACTGGAGTACTGTGTGCAGTTTTGGTCTCCAAATTTGAGGAAGGATATTCTTGCTATTGAGGGCGTGCAGTGTAGGTTTACTAGGTAATTCCCGGAATGGCGGGACTGTAATATGTTGAAAGACTGGAATGACTAGGCTTGTATACACTGGAATTTAGAAGGATGAGAGGGGATCTTATCGAAGCATATAAGATTATTAAGGGATTGGACACGTTTGCTCTCTCTGACGTTTAGTGTTCTCACTGAGGCACTCACGAAAGCACAAAACTAAAGGGATAACTGCAGAATTTACATGGTTTAGGTCACTTTTTAAATTTAGAGATACAGAGTGGAAACCTTCGGCCCACCGGGTCCGCGCCGACCAGCGATCCCCGCACATTAACATCATCCCATGACCACTTCCAGCAAGTACCTAGGAAATCATGAATTCCGTGGCAGCGTGTTTTGTATTTTGTTATCCCCAAGCCAGTGGTTGTGTGTGTTTATTAATGTTCCCTTTCTTCTAAACTCCAAATAAAATCAGCTCATAAAATGCAGAAAATGTTATAATTACACAGCAGAGCTGTCTTTACAAAAAGCATTCAAGAGAGAGCTGGATAGAGCTCTTAAGGATAGCGGAGTCAGGGGGTATGGGGAGAAGGCAGGAACGGGGTACTGATTGAGAATGATCAGCCATGATCACATTGAATGGCGGTGCTGGCTCGAAGGGCCGAATGGCCTACTCCTGCACGTATTGTCTATTGTCATATCAGCCTAATGTAATATGACCATGTTGGAGTGAGAGTGAGTGAGTGTGTGGGGGGAGTGTGTAGAGGGAGTGTGTGGACAGAATGTGTGCAGTGAGTGTGTGCAGTGAGTGTGTGCCATGATTGTGTGCAGGGGGTGTGTGCAGTGAGTGTGTGCAGTGTGTGCAGGGGGTGTGTGCAGTGAGTGTGTGCTGTGAGTGTGTGCAGTGAGTGTGTGCAGCGAGAGTGTGCCGTGAGTGTGTACAGGGTGTGTGTGCAGTGAGTGTGCGTGGTGAGTGTGTGGAGGTAGTGATATACATGACTACAATCAATGTGTTTATTCCACTATATATATATTTTTTACTTTATGTAACTTTTTTTCAATGATTATATTACCGTGAGTAATGAGTACTCAGTTTACAAACCTGTTGTGCTGCTGCTGCTGTAAGTAAGAATGTATTTGCTCTATTTCGGTACATATGGCAACAAAACATTCTTGACCCTTGACGTAGGAGAGAGGTTGAGATACAGGGAAGTGAGGAGAGGGGGGAGCGGGACTGGCACTGTTGGGAGCTGACATGGAGTCGATGGGCTGAATGGCCTGGTGATGGACCATCGCTACTGGTCTTGTTGGCAACATCCGCCATCGAGTGAAGGAGGAAGGTCAGATAGACACAAAATGCTGGAGTAACTCAGGGGTAAAGTCAGATGTTAAGTCCCGTGTGAGCAGTATAGCCAGGAACATCATGGTAGCAAGTAAACATTTCCCGTGAAACAGCCCAGCTACACAAGTCTTTACCCAATAACACCCACCTGTCACACCCCTCCGAACTTCGCGGAATTGGGAAGGGATTGGGAAAAGGGAGTGAAGTTCACAATCAGCCTCTTCCTTTTGCTAATAACAGCCCCAGAAACTGAGGGGGTTGAGTTTCATCTCAAGGGCTGTGGAATTGGAAACCATTTGGGTATTTAGCTGGATATTTGGAGACCCACCCAACCGGTTCCTTATTAAGCCATGTACCAGAACTAATTATGAATGAATCGAATGGAGCTGCCAACCTCCAAACCCAGCGCCAGAACAAAGGACAACCTCTACAATCCGGGAAGTTACAACATCCCAGAGCAGAACCTCCCAGCTTCTCATGTTGTCGAAAAAAAACCATACAACATTAAAAAATATAGAAAAATAGGTGCAGGAGTAGGCCATTCGGCCCTTGGCACTGCCATTCAATGTGATCATGGCTGATCATCTAAAATCAGTACCCCGTTCCTGCTTTCCCCCCGTATCCTTTGATTCCTTTAGCCCTAAGAGCTAAATCTAACTATCCCTTGAAAACATCTAGTGAATTGGCCTCCAATGCCTTCTGTGGCAGAGAATTCCACAGATTCACAACTCTTTGGGTGGGAAGTTTTTCCTTATTGTGAGGAACATCAAGGCTTTTGCCCAGAGTAGAGGAACCGAGGACCAGAGGACATAGGCTCAAGGTGAAGGGGAAAAGATTTAATAGGGATCTGAGTGATAACTGTTTCACACAGAGGGTGGTGGGTGCGGGGGAACAAGCTGCCAGAGGAGGTAGTTGAGGCTGGGACTATCCCAACATTTAGGAAACTGTGGTGCATGGATTGGACAGGTTTGGAGGGATATGGAGCAAACGCGGGCAGGTAGGACTAGTGTAGCTGGGACATGTTGGCCGGTGTGGGCAAGTTGGGCCGAAGGGCCTGTTTCCGTGCTGTATCATTCTACGACTCTATGTGGTCAGATCCTGGGACACAGCATGTGGACCTCCTCTGACTGAGGCATGTCAGGAATGTCTGTTGAGGCATGAGGCATGTCTGTTGTGCTGCTGCAAGTAAGAATTTCATTGTTCTATCTGGGGTATATGACAATAAAACACTCTTGACTTGAAGAAAGTATAAAATGTCACGGGAGTGTGGAATTTCTGAGAATCTCCAAACACCACCCCTCCCAACCCAAGAGAGAGAAAAAGATGAGAGATTATTGTATATTTGCATTAATGTCTTTTTATTTGGTATAGTCTTTTTTTCTCGATGGGGTTCAACGGTACTTTATTGTCACATAAAGTTAGTTTAGTATATTATTACGTATACTGAGATAGCTAGATAGAGCTCTTAAAGATAGCGGAGTCAGGGGGTATGGGGAGAAGGCAGGAACGGGGTACTGATTGTGAATGATCAGCCATGATCACATTGAATGACGATGCTGGCTCGAAGGGCTGAATGGCCTCCTCCTGCACCTATTGTCTATTGTCTACAGCGTTCTAACCAGTCAGCAGAAAGACAATACATGATTACAATTGAGCTATTCATAGTACAGATACATGATAAGGGAATGACATTTAGTGCAAGGTAAAGCCAGTAAAGTCCAATCAAAGATATTCCGAGGGTCACCAATGAGGTAGATAGTAGTTCAGGACTGCTCTCTGGTTGTGGTGGGATGGTTCAGTTGCCTGATAACAGCTGGGAAGAAACTGTCCCTGAATCTGGAGGTGTGTGTTTTCACACTTCTGTACCTTTTGCCCAATGGGAGAGGGGAGAAGGAATGGCCAGGGTGTGACTCATCCTTGTCCCGAGGTACAGTGAAATTTATTTTTTACATACAGTTCAGTATAACTTTTACTAAACATAAGCACAATCTTAGTCAAGTAGAATGTATAGGAACAGTACACCTCAAGACAGTTTACAAGAGTCCCCATTTTGTCCCCAAGAGTTTTGCCCCCATTTTTCATGAGTCAAATCCAAGTTTATTTTTACTGACTTGTAAAATGTATGTGTCATTTATGTATAATGTATGATTTTGTGCATTGTAGGAAAAAAACCTGCAGATGCTGGTTTAAATTGAAGGTAGACACAAAATGCTGGAGTAACTCAGCGGGTCAGGCTGCATCTCGGGAGAGAAGGAATGGGTGACGTTTCGGGTCGAGACCCTTCTTCAGATTTTGTGCATTGTTTGGGTCTATGCATCTGTGATGCTGCTATATTGTTCCTGTATCTCACCCCACCTGTGGATCTGACTATAAACGTGATTCAAGGGGAATATGTCAGTGTGTAAGAAAGTGAGTGTGGGGTCTGACCTGGGGTGATAGAATCTCACGTTTTCCCACCAGGGAGGCTATACCTATAAGTGAATACGATCACACTTAATGAATGCTCTTTGCTCACTCATTCATTGTCTCTCACTCTCACAAACACACACTGAATAAACTAACTCAGTTACCAGCGTGGTGGATTGGTCTACAGCAGATTACTTTCAACATGAGCGAGATAATGTGTGTGTGTGTCCCTCCCTTCCCCTACCTTCCACTCCTCCCCTCCATTCCACTCCCCTCCCTCCCTCTCCTCCCTCTTGCCCTTCACTACACTCCCTCCCCTCCCTTTCTTCCTTTCCCCCCCTTCCCCTCCCTCCCCTCCCCTCCCTCCCCTCCCCTCACCTTCCCCCTTTCCCCATCACTCCCCTCCCCTCCTCTCCCTTCCACTCCTCCCATTCATTCCCCTCCTCCCTTCAATCCCTTGCCCTACCCTCCTTCCCGTCCCCCTTGCCCTTTACTACCCTCCATCCCCTCCCCTCCCTCCCCTCACCTTCCCCCTTCCCCTCCCCTCCACTCCCTCCCTCCCCTCACCTTCCCCCCTTCCCCTCCATTCCACTCCCCTCCTCTCCCTTCCACTCCTCCCATTCATTCCCCTCCTCCCTTCAATCCTTTGCCCTGCCCTCCTTCCAGTCCCCCTTGCCCATCACTACCCTCCATCCCCTCCCCTACCCCCCACCTTCCCCTTCCCTCCACTCCCCCCTTCCTTCCCTCCACTACCCTCCATCCCCTCCCCTACCCCCCACCTTCCCCTTCCCTCCACTCCCCCCCTTCTTTCCCTCCACTACCCTCCCTCCCCTCCTCTCCTCGCCCCTTTATTCCAGGATTATCGGGCTAGATGTTAAGTTTGAACCTCCTGTTTTGGTACCTGTGGACGTGGTACCTGGGCCAGAGGCCGGGGCCAGTGGTGACAGATGTGCCCAGCCCGTGATCCCCCGACTCGCTGCCTGAATAGACCCCCTCTGGGACCAGTCGAGTTTCTCCTTTTACTTCAGATTCACAGAGTTTACATTTTCCTCTTTAAACATTTACACTTTTGGAAGTTTTACATAAAACGAGGGCAATTTTGCTGAGTTACTAGGATTTTCTAAATGCAAACATGTGTTGGCTCCATTTACTAAAAGGTTTGGAAAGTACAGAGACACAATTAAACAGAATGTTTGTGCTGAATTTAGAGATTATTTTCCAGTGCACAAAGGAAGAATTTATTTTTTAAATTTAGAGATACAGTGCGGAAACAGGCCCTTCTGCCCATCGAGTCCGCACCGACCAGTGATCCCCGCACACTAACACTATCCTACACACACTGGGGACAATTTACATTTTTACCTAAGCCAATTAACCTACAAACCTGTGCGTCTTTGGAGTGTGGGAGGGAACCAGAGCTCCCGGAGAAAACCCACGCAGGTCACGGGGAGAACGTACAAACGCAGTACAGACAACAGCCATGGTCAGGATCGAACCCGGGTCTCTGGCGCTGTAAGGCAGCAACTCTACCGCTGTGCCACCGTGCCGGATTCTTTCACTTGACTCCTCGGTTTACTCTGACCCCATGAAGTGTTCACTTTTTACAATCTTCTTCACTCCTGGGTATTCGAATTGCCGAACCAGGTCATGATGCAACAAGTCAATAAGCTCTCGATACTCAGTCTGCAGAAGGGTCTCGACCCATAATGTCACCCATTCCTTCTCTCCAGAGATGCTGCCTGTCCCGCTGAGTTACTCCAGCATTTTGTGTCTATGCTCTCTACTGTACACCCGAAGAAGTTCAAGAGAGTGTTTGTTGACATGCTGAATCTCAATCTTCTAAGGAAGATTCAATCTTCTGAGTCTATGTGCCTGTGAGGCCAGTGCAAGCAAAACCATCATTGTTCCTGTACCTCATCGCACTGCATCTGACAACAAACCCGACTTCACCTTTATTAAAAAAGAAGGAAGAAGAGGGAAAAACCTGTGCAGGAAATCCAGATGCTAGGACTACAGGCCTGAGACGGGCCAGAATTTCAGTAGCACCAGGGTCTCGGGAGAGTAGGGACTTCTGGGAGGAAGGAGAACGACAGACAGACAAACACACAGGCATAGACAATAGGTGCAGGAGGAGGCCATTCAGCCCTTCAAGCCAGCACCGCCATTCAATGTGATCATGGCTGATCTTCCAAAATCCAAAATCCAGAATCAGTACCCCATGCCTGCTTTCTCCCCATATCCCTTGTCCCTTTTCCCCAAGAGCTAAATTTAACTCTCTCTTGAAAACATCCAGTGAATTGGCCTCCACTGCCTTCTCTGACAGCGAATTCCACAGATTCACAACTCTTAGGGTGAACAGGTTTTTCCTCATCTCAGTCCTAAATGGCCTACTCCTTATTCTTAAACTGGCTTTACCTTGCACTAAACAGTTTACCCTTATCATGTATCTGTACATTGATGTGGAGTCCTGGGAGAGCCTTGCAGCTGACTGTACGAGGTGGAGAGGTATCCTGAACCAACATCTCAAAACGGGGGAAGAGAAACTGATGAACGCAGCGGCAGGCAAGCGGGCACGCAGAAAGGAGCAGAGCAACTTCAACAGACCAGAGACCACACACAAACAGAGACTGTGTCTCCCGCATTGGTCTCGTCAGCCACATGCATCGCTACTCTAGACGAAGTTTGGAGCAAGCAGCCAACAACTAGGATGCATCAATAGACAATAGGTGCAGGGGTAGGCCATTCGGCCCTTCGAGCCAGCACTGCCGTTCACCGTGATCATGGCTGATCATTCACAATCAGTACCCCGTTCCTGCCTTCTCCCCATATCCCTTGACGCTGCTATCATTAAGAGCTCTATCTAGCTCTCTCTTGAAAGCATCAAGAGAACTGGCCTTTATTCACAAAATGCTGGAGTAACTCAGCAGGTCAGGCAGCATCTTGGGTGAGAAGGAATGGGTGATGTTTCGGGTCGAGACCCTTCTTCAGACTGAGGCAAAGAATTCCGCAGCTTCACAACTCTCCGAGTGAAAAAGTTTTTCCTCATCTCCGTTCTAAATGGCCTGCCCCTTATTCTTAATCTGTGGGCCCTGGTTCGGGGGTCAGCCATGACCAAGGGGGGGGCCTAAGAAGACACTGTAAATGGCTCAATGGTAATCATGCATTGTATTTCACGCAACAAAAGCCTGTCACTGTACCTTGGTAGCGTGACAATAAACTAAACTGAACACACTGCTGAGTGTTTCCAGCACTCTTTGTTTTAACTCACTATCCTGGTGAGTTTACAGAGCCTCGTTCAGTGCCGACTGCACGTCTTCAATATTTGCCTTTCCCCTTTTTTATTAACTCCCATAATGGGCCAAGTGTCAGGAATTACTCTGGGAGTTTCACAGTTCACAAGGACATGCACCTCCAGTGAATCAGAACTGCTCCGTTCTCTCATTCCTTGCGGCTGTGAGTTATGCACTTGATGTCGGACGGGGTTTATATTTGATAAACCACCAATATATAACATGGACACGCACACACACGCATGCATCACCATGTCACAACGGTGTAGGCGTGTGATGGGAGTGGGTGGCAGGGAATTTGAAACTGTATGGTAGACTTACAGCATCTGGAATTCGACGATTCTTCTGAAGGTTGTGTCTCTGTTCTCCCAAGAGACCCCTACATTACTTTATTTTTTCAATGTTGATTCCAAAGAGAGGAATTTTGGATGGTTATGTCAACCACAGCATACCTCAGGACTCAAGAGAGTCTAGGACGTGTGATTGTCATAGGTACCAGGACATATGGACGTATGGGTGGCCAGTGGTAGAGTTGTTGCCTTACAGTGCTTGCAGCACCAGAGGCCCGGGTTCCATCCTGACTATGGGGTGCTGTCTGTATGGAGTTTGTACGTTCTCCCTGTGACTGCGTGGATTTTCTCCAAGATCTTTGGTTTCCTCCCACACTCCAAAGACGTACAGGTTTGTAGGTTAATTGGCTTTGTATAATTATAAATTGTCCCTAGTGTGTGTAGGTTCGTGTTAGATAGGGGGTCAGTGCGGACTCGGTGGGCCGAAGGGCCTGTTTCCTCGCTGTATCTCTAAACTAAACTAAAACCTCCTGGTATACTACACTACACTGGTCTGCTGTGTGCCTAGTCTGACTCATGTGGTGACCACGTTCTTCATTTTTCCTACATAAAAGACTTAATTAATTAATTAATCCAATTCCATTCTCCTGCCTTTTCCCTTTGAATATTAAATACAATTGCACAATTTGCCAGGAGATTAGGTCACGGTTACTGCCTGGGAGTGGCCATTCAGCCTATCCAATTCATACTATCTCCAAGTAAAAGCAATCCAGTTGTCTCCAAGTTCTGACTATTGCCTCAGCCCTGAAACTCTGGCTTTTCAGAGGGGTATCTGGATCCCAGAATTTAATAAAGATTGGAAAAATAGAAGGCACAAAGAGAGGGAAGAAATTGGTAAAAAGGAAATGTGTTTATGCATGTTTCTGTCATGTCTGTTTCCGTGTGTATGTTTACGTGTGTTTTGCCTCTGTGCGTGCATATATATTTCTGTATGTGGCATGTCTGTTTCTGTGTGCTCGTGTGTGCTCCTGCGTGTATTTGCGTGTGCTTTTGTGCGTGCATGTATTTTTCTGTATATGTCCAGTCTGTTTCTGTGCGCTGTGTATGTGTATGTTCCCGTGTGTGTGTACATGTGTGTGTGTGTACATGTGTGTGTGTGTGTATGTTCCCATGTGTGTGTGCATGTGTGTGTGTATGGTCCATGTGTGCGTACATGTGTGTGTGTGTATGTTCACATGTGTGTGTACATGTGTGTGTGTGTGTGTATGTGTACATGTGTGTACATGTGTGTGTGTGTGTGTGTGTTTCCATGTATGTGTACGTGTGTGTGTGTTCCCATGTACGTGTATGTATGTTCCCATGTATGTGTACATGTGTGTGTGAGCTCATGTATGTGTACATGTGTGTGTGTGTGTATGTTCCCATGTATGTGTACGTGTGTGTGTGTGTGTGTGTGTGTGTGTGTGTGTGTGTGTGTGTGTGTGTATATGTTCCCATGTATGTGTGTGTGTGTGTGTGTGTGTGTGTGTGTGTGTGTGTGTGTGTGTGTGTGTGTGTGTGTGTGTGTGTGTGTGTGTGTGTGTGTGTGTGTGTATGTTCCCATGTATGTGTACATGTGTGTGCGCCAGAGTGAAGGAGCGCGGACTGAAAGGTCGAGAGGGGATGTGTCGACCAGACGGTGGTGAAACTGCTTGAGGTCTCAATCCATTCGATCTGTAACCAGTCGTCAGGGCAAAGTTCCGGCCATCTGCAAGTTGTAAAACTTCATCCCAACAAACAACATCTCCCGGAATGAGATACGGTTTCTTTCTTTCTAAATAAAGCTCTTCCATCAGCGGCGTGCAAGGCAATAACTCAGCGAACCACCCAGAAACTTGGAATTTAATTAACATCCCTCTGATCTGTGATGTTGCAGCTCCGAAATAAATACAAACCAGAGCTGGATGTGAAGGTATCGGTTTCCAGAAAGGCACCGACCGCGGCAGCAAAGTCGCAGAGCTAAGCTGAGCTGAGCTGAGCTGAGCACGGGTTACACAGCCACTCCCAACCAAGACAGACCCAAACCCCCAACCTTCACTGTTCACGCGTCGTTTATTTACGTTATACAACGGAACCCCCAAATCCTAAACACGCCCGTGTTCAACTTGACGGGAAAAAAATCATAATCGTGGCCCGATTCAGAATTCGCTTCCACAACATGCAATATCTGAGTGCAATACTTGCAATACTTGTTTTAAGTGTGTGTGTGTATATATATAAACAGAAACATATATATATGCATGTGCATGTGTGTGTTCTACACGTATATATATATATATATATATATATATATATATATATATATATATATATATATATATATAAGAAGATAACTGCAGATGCTGGTACAAATCGAGGATTTTTATTCACAAAATGCTGGAGTAACTCAGAAGGTCAGGCAGCATCTCGGGAGAGAAGGAATGTATATATTTATATACAGTCTGAAGAAGGGTCTCGACCCGAAACGTCAACCCATTCCGTCTCTCCCGAGATGCTGCCTGACCTGCTGAGTTACTCCAGCATTTTGTGAATAAATACCTTCAATTTGTACCAGCATCTGCAGTTATTTTCTTACAATATATATATATTTATATACATACATATACACACACTGGTATGTGTATGTATGTATATATATGTATATACGAATATATTTATATATAAATAGATAGATTTATTATTTAGTATAATATGTACTTATATTCATATTCACACACAAAAAGATAAATCTATAGTAGTGTGTATATTATATCTATGTATATGTATATATATTATGTTAAGTTTAAAGATTTAATTTTAAACGATATATATAGGTTAAATATAAATGGGATTTTAAACTCTCACTCTCTCTATATATATATACATGTATAGAATCACTTTTATATTTAACCTATATATATAATTTAAATTATGTTAAGTTTAAAGATTTGATTTTGTGCGATCAATGTGATTTAAAATTATATATATAGTTTAAATATAAATGTGATTTTAAACTCTCTCTCTCTCTCTCTCTCTCTCTCTCTCTCTCTCTCTCTCTGCCTCTCTCTCTCTCTCTCTCTCTCTCTCTCTCTCTCTTCTCTCTCTCTCTCTCTCTCCTCTCTCTCTCTCTCTCATCTCTCTCTCTCTCTCTCTCTCGTCTCTCTCTCTCTCTCTCTCTCTCTCTCTTCTCTCTCCTCTCTCTAATATATATATAGAATCACATTTATATTTAAACTATATATATAATTTAAAATCACATTGATTTAGAATTGGTCGCACAAAATCAAATCTTTAAACTTAACATAATTCATTTCACTTTAATAGTAGTTTTCATCAAATATAGCGGATGATGCGTTATCGCATAATATTGTGCTCACTTTGCCTTTGTAAGTCTAAAGAAAATCTAAAGAACAATTTCTTGCAGACTCCCTGGTCAAGATTAAGGTTTGGCGGTTCTGCTTTTATTAGTTTGTTTGGCGATGTCTGTTATTCCCGCTGCTCTGTCGCGTGTGGGAAGGAATTGCAGATGTTGGTTGAAACCGAAAATAGACACAAAAGGCTGGACTGAAATCTGAAGAAGGGTCTCGACCCGAAACGTCACCCATTCCTTCTCTCCAGAGACGCTGCCTGACCCGCTGAGTTACTCCAGCACTCTGTGAAACCTCACCTATCCATGTTCTCCACAGATGCTGCCTGACCCGCTGAGTTACTCCAGCACTCTGTGAAACCTTACCTATCCATGTTCTCCACAGATGCTGCTTGAGTTGTCCAACTGGCTCTATCGAAATTAAACCAAAAATACTCTTCGTGGAATTTATGTCGCATATAAACATTTAATTTAAGAGATTTGTGTAAAAAGTTTGAATGTTTACGACTTATTTTTAATGCTTGCCCGCAATGCCTTTTATACAAGGTAATGCCTGACATTTGAATGTAATGGGGTTTACTGTGGGACAGAGTCTTTCTCCCAAGATAGGCTGATGTGTAAACATTGGTGTGTAGCAGTTGCCCGCCACACTGTACATACCTGCAATGAGAATTGTAGGTAGAAACTGCACATGCGTGTTTACACCGAAGATAGAAAACAAAATGCTGGAGTAACTCAGCGGGACAGGCAGCATCTCTGGAGAGAAGGAATGGGTGACGATTCGGGTCGAGACCCTTCTTCAGACTGTGTCTATCTTCGTGTGTAGGAAGGAACTGCAGATGCTGGTTTACACTGAAGATAGAAACAGAGAGACATAGATAGACACAAAATGATGGAGTAACACAGCGGGTCAGTCTGAGAAGGGTCTCGACCCGAAATGTCACCCATTCCTTCCCTCCAGAGATGCTGCCTGTCCCGCTAAGTTACTCCAACTTTTTGTGTCTATCTTCTAGGAAAACTCGTTATTTTGGGAGATTTTTAAACCGAGTTTAACAAGAATGGATAAATGGACCAATTGCTGCAATATTCTGCAAAAGATGCCAAACATTTGATATCTAACTCTAACCCTAATACCTTCTGCAGATCATCGATTATTGTCTTTAATCCCCACTCTAGTTTGACAATGCTACAATTTTTTGCATATCTTTCATTCATTCGTTCTATATCTCTCTGCATCACCGTCTATATCTCTCGTCTCCCTTTCCCCTGACTCTCAGACTGAAGAAGGGTCTCGACCCGAAATGTCCCCGTTCCTTTTCTCCAGAGATGCTGCCTGTCCCGCTGAGTTACTCCAGCATTTCGTGATCCTCGATCATTTTAAATTTACTAAATTGGAATTGACGTGAACAAGACGAATCTGAAATCGACAGCGACGGGTAAAACAAATCGTCCACTTTCAATTGTCAATGGTACTGGAATATTATCAGAAAAAGTAGGACATTCTGGAGCTTTTACTTGTGGCAACTACAAACTCCAGAATGTAGCAACATTTTCATTAAAATGATCATTACATAGAAACATAGAAACATAGAAAATAGGCGCAGGAGTAGGCCATTCGGCCCTTCGAGCCTGCACCGCCATTCAATATGATCATGGCCGATCATCCAACTCAGTAACCTGTACCTGCCTTCTCTCCATACCCCCTGATCCCTTTAGCCACAAGGGCCACATCTAACTCCCTCTTAAATATAGCCAATGAACTGGCCTCAACTACCTTCTGTGGCAGAGAATTCCACAGACTCACCACTCTCTGTGTGAAGAAATGTTTTCTCATCTCGGTCCTAAAAGACTTCCCCCTTATCCTTAAGCTGTGACCCCTGGTTCTGGACTCCCCCAACATCGGGAACAATCTTCCCGCATCTAGCCTCTCCAACCCCTTAAGAATTTCAGCATTTAGGCTACAGAGAGAGGTTGAACAGGTTGGGTCTTTATTCTTTGGAGCGTAGAAGGTTGAGGGGGGACTTGATAGAGGTTTTAAAAAATTTGAGAGGGACGGACAGAGTTGACGTGGGTAGGCTTTTCCCTTTGAGAGTGGGGAAGATTCCAACAAGGGGACATAGCTTCAGAATTGAGGGACAAAGATTTAGGGGTAACATGAGGGGGAACTTCTTTACTCAGAGGGTGGTGGCTGTATGGAAGTGGTGGAGGCTGGCTCGATTTTATTATTTAAGAGTAAATTGGATAGGTATATGGATAAGAAGGGATTAGAGGGTTATTGTCTGAGTGCAGGTAGATGAGACTAGGTCAGAGAGAGTGGTCGGCGTGGACTGGTAGGGCCGGACAGGCCTGTTTCCGTGCTGTAGTTGTTATATGGTTATATGGTATATGTTATATGTTTCTATAAGATAGATTAGGCTGCAGCAATGAAGAGTATGTGGGAAGGAACTGCAGATAGACACAACGGAGATAGACACAAAAAGCTAGAGTAACTCAGCGGGACAGACAGCATCTCTGGAGAGAAGGAATGGGTGACCTTTCGGGTGAAGGAATGGGCGACGTTTCTGGCCACCCACTCCTTCTCTTCAGAGATGCTGCCTGTCCTGCTGAGTGACTCCAGGAGGAATGCCATCCAGGTGGATTGCCAGTACACGGGACAATTAAAAATCCTAGAATATTCTGGCTGGCGAATTTCAACGCAGCGTAACACTCTTATTATCTTATAGAAACTTACAAAATTCTTAAGGGGTTGGACAGGCTAGATGCAGGAAGATTGTTCCCGATGTTGGGGAAGTCCAGAACAAGGGGTCACAGTTTAAGGATAAGGGGGAAGTCTTTTAGGACCGAGATGAGAACGTTTTTTTTCACACAGAGAGTGGTGAATCTGTGGAATTCTCTGCCACAGAAGGTAGTTGAGGCCAGTTCATTGGCTATATTTAAGAGGGAGTTAGATGTGGCCCTTGTGGCTAAAGGGATCAGGGGGTATGGAGAGAAGGCAGGTACGGGATACTGAGTTGGATGATCAGCCATGATCATATTGAATGGCGGTGCAGGCTCGAAGGGCCGAGTGGCCTACTCCTGCACCTATTTTCTATGTTCTATGTCTATGAATTTATTTATTGAATGGAAGGGAACGGGTGTGAAGGATGCGTCTAATACTCGAGTCCAGCGCGATAACTGTGGGTTGATTGGAACAGAGGCGACCCGGTCCATTGGGTGGATTGGGTCTTTGGTCCTGAAACCGGCCCCACATTCTCCCTGTAGACCCGGACACTCGCCCGGCTCCCCGCCACCGACCGCCCTACCTCCATCTACCGCGTCTACGTTTGAACCAGCTTAACTCGCATTAAAAACAGAAACAAATAAACCGAGGACCTCGTACAAAAGAGTATTTCTAAACTTTAAACCATCAGTCACCAGAGATATATATCCACGCCTCCAGTTTAAGTTAGTTTTTTAAAAATTAGGTTTTGCAAAAGAAAGTTTAGAACTCTTAAAAAAAAGTTTGGCGCAGTTAGTGGAAAGTTGGCATTGTGTGTCGTGCTTTGTGAGAGGGGAACATATTTTCGTTCGCCGCCTGTTTTCTAACGAATGAGTCAGAACAGAACGAACGGCGACCTGCAACTCTGAACAAGGGTCTCGACTCGAAACGAGATGCTGCCAGTCCCGCTGAGTTACTCCAGTTTTTTGTGTCTATCTCCTTTCTCTGGCTCTTGGAGCGAGTGGTTCGATACTTGTTTATCAGCTCTGCAGCCAACACATCCCGTTTTTATTTAATTACTGGACCAAGTGATTCTAAGACATTCTAGCCTCAGAGCGAGTACAGAGAAGGTTCACCAGATTGATCCCTGGGATGGCAGGACTTTCATATGAAGAAAGACTGGATAGACTCGGCTTATACTTGCTGGAATTTAGAAGACTGAGGGGGGATCTTATTGAAACATATAAAATTCTTAAGGGGTTGGAGAGGCTAGATGCGGGAAGATTGTTCCCGATGTTGGAGAAGTCCAGAACCAGGGGCCACAGTTTAAGAATAAGGGGTAGGCCATTTAGAACTGAGATGAGGAAAAACTTTTTCAGTCAGAGAGTTGTGAATCTGTGGAATTCTCTGCCTCCGAAGGCAGTGGAGGCCAATTCTCTGAATGCATTCAAGAGAGAGCTAGATAGAGCTCTTAAGGATAGCGGAGTCAGGGGGTATGGGGAGAAGGCAGGAACGGGGTACTGATTGAGAATGATCAACCATGATCACATTGAATGGTGGTGCTGGCTCGAAGGGCCGAATGGCCTCCTCCTGCACCTATTGTCTATTGTCTATTGTCTATTGTCTATTGACCCCCTCCTCCCTTCCTCTCCCACTCTCCTCCCCCTCCCCCTCCCTCTCCCCCTCCATCCCCCTAAACCCCCGTATCCTCCCTCCCTTCACCGCTCCCTCCACCCCCCTCCCCTTCTCCTCCCTACACTCCCTCCTCAACCCCCTTATCTTCCATCCTCCCTCCTCCCCCCCGCCACCCCTCTCCCTCCCTCCTCCCTCCATAGGAAATAGATTTAAACTTTAAAATGTGAATAACTTTAAAAATATAACACCGATTTCAATAATACTACTTGCATTACCATTAAAGCGATGACGGTGAGTAAGGTGGGCCTAAAATTGTCACGCTATCGTGTATCGTTTTGGCTGATGTTCGATCACAAACAAACAAGAGTTTTCTTATATAGATGCACTCCCCCGCCAGATCGTCTGGCTGCCCAGTCCATAGTGTAAATGTAACATTCCTGGCGTGGGTCAATCCGAATTCTCAGCCGCCATTGAATGGGGTTTGGACCAAATGTGTGGGAAGGAACTGCAGAAGCTGGTTTAAACCGACGATAGACAGAAAATGCTGGAGTAACTCAGCGGGACAGGCGGCATCTCTGGAGAGAAGGAATGGGTGACGTTTCGGGGCGAGACCCTTCTTCAGACCAGCTGTCTAGGACCAGTTCTGCAGAGAGACGTTTGCGGGACCCCCAGGGATACGGACCAGCCCCCGATTCCCAAACCCCTCGTGAAATAACAACGCACTGTGTATCGAGAGGTCAAAGCTGCTGAAGATGCCAAGGTTCTTCAAAATGATCTGGCAAGTGATAGCTGGGTGCAGGTGATGGGGGTGGGGGTGTTATAGGGTGATAGGCAGATGGATCATAGAAGGAATAAGCATGGAAACAGGCCCTTCAGCCCAACTTGCCCACGCCGACCAACATATCCCATCTACACTAGTCCCACCTGCCTGTATTTGGCCCAAATCCCTCTAAACCTGTCCTATCCATGTACCTGTCCAAATGTCTCTTAAATGTTACGCTGGAATCTGCCTTAACTATCTTCTGGGGCAACCCATTCCATACACCCACCACACTTTGTGTTTAAAGGTTTATCCCTCAAATGACCTACTTCATCTGTACTTGTGGGGTCAGACAGTGTAAAACCTGTGACCCTTAAACCAGCATAAGCTACAGGACATTGGCACCAGCGCACTGGTGGTAGATTGAACATGTAAAATGTATCACAAACATACAAATGTTGTTCTTTTGGAGAATCCGAGTTTAATCATGACCAAAATTGTTCCGTTCGGATGCATTTTAGTTTCAATGGAACAGAGGAGGCACCTTCTTGTCTTTGGCACAGAACAACAGACACTTCCTGCTATGGAAAAACTTAAACAAAATGAATAAAAAACACATGTAAATGGAATGGGTAAAGGGCAGGAAATCACAGCATCTTCACTTGAAGTAAAGTCGACTTCTAGTCAACATTGATCAAGCATTTGTCTTTATCCAGGAGGGTCTGTGGTATTATTTGTAGTCTGATTGTTGCCTGTTGCCTGGTTGTAGTCTGTGGTCTGGTTGTAGTCTGTGGTCTGGCTGTAGTCTGTGGTCTGGCTGTAGTCTGCGGTCTGGCTGTAGTCTGCGGTCTGGCTGTAGTCTGCGGTCTGGCTGTAGTCTGCAGTCTGGCTGTAGTCTGCAGTCTGGCTGTAGTCTGCAGTCTGGCTGTAGTCTGCAGTCTGGCTGTAGTCTGCGATCTGGCTGTAGTCTGCGGTCTGGCTGTAGTCTGCGGTCTGGCTGTAGTCTGCAGTCTGGCTGTAGTCTGTGGTCTGGCTGTAGTCTGCAGTCTGGCTGTAGTCTGTGGTCTGGCTGTAGTCTGCGGTCTGGCTGTAGTCTGCAGTCTGGCTGTAGTCTGCAGTCTGGCTGTAGTCTGCAGTCTGGCTGTAGTCTGTGGTCTGGCTGTAGTCTGCAGTCTGGCTGTAGTCTGCAGTCTGGCTGTAGTCTGTGGTCTGGCTGTAGTCTGTGGTCTGAGATGTAGTCTGTGGTCTGAGATGTAGTCTGCAGTCTGGCTGTAGTCTGCAGTCTGGCTGTAGTCTGTGGTCTGGCTGTAGTCTGTGGTCTGAGATGTAGTCTGTGGTCTGGCTGTAGTCTGCAGTCTAGATGGTCTGTAGTCTGGTTTTAGTCCGCAGTCTGAGATGTAGTCTGTGGTCTGGCTGTAGTCGGTAGTCTGAGATGTTGTCTGTGGTCTGAGATGTTGTCTGTGGTCTACATGGTCCGTAGTCTGTCTGTGGTCTGCATTCTGAGATGTAATTTGTAATCAGATGTGTGGGAAGGAACTTCAGACGTTGGTTTAAAGTGAAGATGGACACAAAAAGCTGGAGTAACACAGCGGGCAAGACAGCATCTCTGGAGCGAAGGAATAGGCGATGTTTCGGGTCGAGACCCATCTTGGTGTTGTCTCAGCTCCATTCCCAAGCCTGTTTTCCAGGACCTTTACTTGCAGTGGCATAACAAGCCTGTTACACAATACACATGGACAACACTGTACGTATCACAAACACCACGATACACACCCTCCCTTGTTGCCCATCTGATCCCTCCCACTGGCGAACGGGCCAGGACAGGCCAATTCCCAGCGTCACTGGTAACAGCCGGCTCCGATTAGCTACCATCACATTGGCCACCTGAACCTTAACAACCTTGTACACCCAGGAAGTCCTGCCAGAGGGGAGGGAGAGGGCGAGAAAAGAAGCAGAAGAGAAAGAGGAAGAAAGAGAGACAGATGGAAGAAAGTAGAGAGAGAGGAAGGGAGAGGAAGGGAGAGGAAGGGAGAGGAAGTGGGGGGGGGGCTCCCTATTAGAAACATAGAAACATAGAAAATAGGTGCAGGAGTAGGCCATTCGGCCCTTCGAGCCTGTACGCACCGCCATTCAATATGATCATGGCTGATCATCCAACTCAGTATCCCATACCTGCCTTCTCTCCATACCCCCTGATCCCTTTAGCCACAAGGGCCACATCTAACTCCCTCTTAAATATAGCCAATGAACTGGCCTCAACTACCTTCTGTGGCAGAGAATTCCACAGATTCACCACTCTCTGTGTGAAAAAAACCTTTCTCATCTCGGTCCTAAAAGACTTCCCCCTTATCCTTAAACTGTGACCCCTTGTTCTGGACTTCCTCAACATCGGGAACAATTTTCCTGCATCTAGCCTGTCCAACCCCTGTGTTCCCCTGTTGCAGGTTTGAGGAAGACTAAGCCACTGGGCCAAACCCAAGACCACCAGAGCCACCGTGTTGTCAAGCCTGGGCTGCTAGGAAGAAGCCCTAGGCAGCCAGCGCCTCTACTGAGGCTAAGACTGAGTGGCCGGGTCAAGCCTGAGACACCAGTGCCTCTCCCTGCCCACAGACAATGACGGACTGTGCCCAGTCATAGAGGCAAAGACTGAGCCACCTGGATAATCCAGAGACTGCCAGCGCAAAGCTGAGCTGCCAGGATTAGGTCATAAGGTCATGTGATAGGAGTAGAATTAGGCCATTCAGTCCATCAAGTCCACTCTGCCATTCAGTCAAGGCTGATCCATCTCTCGTACATTCCCCTGCCTTCTCCCCATGAGCCTGAGACTGGCAGCGCCTCCTCTTGAAGCAAGTGTGAACTGCAGGGAGAAGCCTGAGATCCCCGCGACTCCTCTTAGAGGCAAGAACTGAGCTGCCACGACAGCCCAGGATCACCAGCGCCTCATCACATGTACCCGATGGTGAGGGACACCGCCCCCCATGTAGTTCTGAACTTTCTTCTCACTGTAAATGAAGCACATCAGGTGGGTTCACCCCACTGCAGGTATCAGCGTGGTCACTGCCAAACCTGGCGTTGTCCTCAATGCCACAACATAAATTAAATATACTAATAACCCCAATACTAGGGCAGGATGGTGGTGCAGCGGTAGAGCAGCTGCCTCAGAGTGCCAGTGTCCCGGTTTGATCCTGACTAGTGCGGGTGTCAGGGATTATGGGGAGAAGGCAGGAGAATGGGGTTAGGAAGGAGAGATAGATCAGCCATGACTGAATGGCGGAGTAGATTTGATGGGACAAATGGCCTAATTCTGCTCCTAGATCTTGTGAACCTATGCCAGTGTAGTTCAGGAAACACTAGTGCCCAGGTATGCACAGCAGGATCCCAGCTAGTACTGACATTCCACTTCTCCTGATGTTGATGGATATTAAGATGTGTGTAACCAGGAAAACTGTCCCTGCTCTCTGAAAGTGCACTATGAGCTTGTGCAAATATTGATGGAACAACCTCTACTCATGAGGAACCTCAGCAGCTTCCTGCATCTCTGTCCAGGTGCCAATCTGATAAGCGGTGAAGCTGGTGAAACTCCTGTTTAATGACATTAATGATAAGTTCCTACTGCGCTCCCTTTGCAAAAACCATTAATACTTTAAAACAAATAAGTGAACAGATGAGGGTCAGGTTGAAATGACCCAAACTGCAGCATTATTTACACAGTGAGTTATTGCAACGACAAATTTGCTGTTAAGTCGTGTTTGCTGCCCTAATGACTGTTCCCACATTCCATGGCACGTTGTCAGAGCCAGGTGAAGCCAAAATCCCTGTACAGCTTCTCAGAGGTGGAGAAAGTCGTTCAGAACAGCAGCATTGGTCACTTGAACTTTTAGCAGGAAAATCCACTCCATATAGAAGAACCTTGACCACTCCAGACCGTTTAACCTCAGAACTAGGAGAGGATATTTGGGTTGGGCACAGTGGTACAGTGGTAGACCTGCTGCCTTACAGCGCCAGAGACCAGGGTTTGATCCTGACTACGGGCGCTGTCTGTGTGTGTGGAGTTTGTACGTTCTCTCTGTGACTGCATGGGTTTTCTCCGGTTTCTTTCCACATTCCCAAAACTTGGGGGTTTGCCCCTTCACGGCGCCCCCCAAAACACCAAGTCCCCATTGTCCATGCATTACCCAACAGGGACTTGGAATCAAAGACCTAGAAACACTATTGTGTATCATTGACTCTTTCTGTTGGTGATCTTAGTTTATTATTGCCGCATGTACTATGATATAATGGAAAACTTTGTTTGCGTGCTGCCCAGGCAAATCGAGCCGTACATGAGAACAATGGGTTGAAAACCTCAAATTCCTAGGAGTAAATATCACCAATGACTTCTCCTGGACCACCCATGTTGAGGCAATGATCAAGAGAGCACACCGACACCTCTACTTCTTAAGAAGGCTTAGGAAGTTCGGCATGTCCCCATTAACCCTCACCAACATCTAGAGATGAGCCGTGGAAAGCATTTTATTGGGGTGTACACAGCTTGGTTTGGGATCAGCTCCATCCAAGACCGCAAGAAATTGCAGCGAATTGCAGCGAACGCAGCCCAGACCATCACACAAACCAGCCTCCCTTCCATTAACTCCGTTAGGACCTCGCGCTGCCTTGGTAAGGCCAGCAGCATCATCAAAGACGAGTTCCTCTTCTCCCCTCCCCCATCGGGCAAAGGGTGCAGAAGTGTGAAAACACACACCTCCAGTAATCTGATAACAGCGCTGAAGAAGTTGCTCCTGATTGTGGATTTGCATGCTTTCAGACCCTATATCTTGTGCCCGATGGGAGAGGGAGGATGAAGGAGTGACCAGGGTGTGAGTGGTCCTCTGATTATGTTGGCTGCTTTCCCGAGGCACAGTGAAGTGTAGATGGAGTCGATGGGAGGGAGACTGGGTTGCGTGATGGACTGAGCTACATCTACAAGTCTGCAATTGGTTGTGGTCTTGGGCAGAGCTGGTACACATTCAGCAACGTGTTTGGAAACACCGTTACCAAGGAGTGAAGAGAGATGATAACCATTCCCAGATTGTTCTGTGTCACTCCGAAAATTCGTCCGGCCTCATCCAGACATTAAGTATGTTTGTGTCATCTAATGAGAATTTGGCATCAGACGCCAATGGAATTATGTTGGGTGAAATCCAAATGGATCCCAGATACATCTGTGTGTAACAGGATAGTGTGTGGTAAATGGACTTTACTCATCACCAGCCAACCATGTCCAGAATCAGTTCAGAACCTCTAATTCATCAATCCAAAGACCAGATGCTCGGATATTATTTAGTTACAAGACTTACTTGGATACTAGAGTTCCTAATGCCATTGCTGAGAATAAATTTCATCTGGGGCAACAAAAACTGTAAACGTTGGAAACACTCAAAAGGTCAGTCAGCATCTGCGGGAAGAGAAATCACCACCATTTCAGGCCCGGAACCTTTCATCAGAACAATATTTTGAGTTTGGTTGTCTGGGGTAAGGTCCATTTATTGGTGATCCCAACTCAATGCCTGCAGTGGGCTGGATATTGGAGAAGGTAAAGTGGTCCTTCGAGACAGAGGAAAAAATAACAGGAGATGTGTTGGATCTTGATGGGTTCAGGGTTGTGAATGGAGGGGCGTTGCCAACATCACAAGGCACTTTAAGAACCAGAAGACACAAGTTTAAAATTTGAGACAGAAGGTAAAGGGAGATATGAGGAAAAAGTGTTTTTCAATTGGAGGAAAGGCATGATATTGGATTCACTGCAGAGACTGCATGTGTATCAATTGGACTTTGAAGAGAAAATTGGATAGGCAGGTGTGGAAAAGGTGTTAAGGGAAAAGAACATGGGAAACCAACAATAGAATGTAGTTGTAAAGGACTGCAGATACCGGTTTACAAAAGAGGACACAGAGTGCTGGAGTAACTCAGCGGGTCAGGCAACATCTGTGGAGAACATGGATAGGTGACGTTTCACAGAGTGCTGGAGTAACTCAGCGGGTCAGGCAGCATCTCTGGAGAATAAGGGTAGGCGATGTTTCAGGTTGGGATATTCTCCTGACCGATGCTGTGTTGGTGAGCGGGGACTCGAGCACCAACTGTAAGAGTTTAGTTATTCAATGACTGGCAATAAATTGCTCACAGTAAGTTCTGAACAGATCGGTGGAATTATTAACAAGGCAGCTCTCAAATGAATAATTTTATTGCATTCATAAGTTGCAAGCGCTTGAATAATTTATTGTCAAGAATTGAGCTTTGTGATTGTACGGCCTGGTTATGTTCATTGCCAACTATTTATGACTCTTGGAAATATATTTTATAACCTATTCATTTATATTTCTTTACCCTGGAGTAGGCGGATGCAGCGAGATGGACAGTAAGATATATTGAGAGGGTAACAAAGGTTTTTGTGAGATGGAACAGGCAAGAACAAGCTAATGCATTAATGACACTTGGTGTTAACTGTGGATTGTCATGAGAACTGAAAAATTGCTCCTTGCATGCACCCAAATTCCACAATTCCAGGCATAAAACTGTCTGTAAAATGCCCCAACAGTTTTATGTAAGTGTGTAGGAAGGAACTTGGTTGCAGATGTCGGTTTAAACCAAAGATAGACACAAAAAGCTGGAGAAACTCAGAGGGACAGGCAGCATCTCTGGAGAGAAGGAATGGGTGATGTTTCAGGTTGAGACTCTTCTTATAGACGAGAGATATCATTTATATCTCTCGTTTCCCTTTTCCTTGACTAGCCGAAAGAGTTTGGGAACCGCAGTCAGCTAGGACTCACTAACTAAATAAGCCCCTAACTATCCAGGGTTAAATTCAGTTTAGTTTATTGTCAGGTGTACTGAGGTACCGTGAAAAGCTTTTGCTGCGTGCTAACCAGTCAGCAGAAAGACAATACATGATTACAATTTAGCCATTCACAGTGTACAGATACACGATAAGGGAATAACGTTCAATGGCAGTAAAGTCCGATCAAAGATAGTCCGAGCATCACCAATGAGGTAGATAGTAGTTCAGAGGTGCTCTCTAGTTGTGGTAGGTTGTGTTGGAAAATAACTACAGATGCTGGTACAAATTGAAAGTATCACAAAAAGCTGGAGTAACTCAGCGGGTCAGGCAGCATCTCAGGAGAGAAGGAATGGGTGACTTTTCGGGTCTAGACCCTTCTTCAGACTGATGTCAGGGGAGGGGGCGGGACAAAGAAAGGATGTAGTTGGAGAAAGGAGGACAGTGGGAGAACTGGGAAGGGAGAGGGGAAAGAGAGGGACAGAGGAGCTATCTAAAGTTTTGAACATTGATTTCCATCTCCCCTGACTCTCAGTCTGAAGAAGGGTCCCGACCCGAAAGTCACCTTCTCTCCAGAGATGCTGCCTGTCCCGCTGAGTTACTCCAGCATTTTGTGTCTATCTTCGCTGTAAACCAGCATCTGCAGTTCCTTCCTACACATCTTGAATGCATGTCAGTTTGAGAATATGAATCTAATAAATCTATTTCTACAAACTTGTGCAAGAGAAGGTCAAATTGCTAATAGCGGTTCAAGTGGTGGGACCTCATAAACTAAGGAATGTGTTCACATACCCCACGCCTAAAAATATGCAGGCAAACACAAAGAAATTCGCAACCTCTCGATTCTTCTTGCAGATATCAAGCACTGACTTGATTCCACTCAGTCTGGGCCACACGGTCGGGAAACAAGGAGGGTTCGTGCCTCAGTTGTCAAGATTTGGCTGAGGAGGAACTGGTCTAATTGTGGAATTGGCCACGGCAGGTCGATCGTTATTCAACTGTAAATGGGCTGGCTGATCTTGGACTTTGATAAGGGGTTATTGAAGAGTCAAAGGATTTATGTTCTGAGTCAGAAGCACAGAGAGCATAAATAATTTTGATTATATTTAGGTGCATAAATCACTTGGTTCCTGGCTGGTTCACAATAGTAACTCAGACTGTGGGAGCAGTGGGATAAAGTCCATCCTACACATCAGGGCTAGCATGCATCTTGCTATAAGTATTGATATTGATATCAATATTGGTATTTGTATTGGTTTTCTCCATTGTAGTCTTTTTTCACCCAGAAAGTTATGGATCTGTGGCATTCACTCAGAGAGTTGTGAATCTACGGGATTCTCTGCCACAGAAGGCAGTAGAGGCCAAATCACTGGATGTTTTCAAGAGATTGTTAGATTTAGCTCTTCGGGCTAACGGAATCAAGAGATATGGGGAGAAAGCAGGAACGGGATACTGATTCTGGATGATCAGCCATGATCATATTGAATGGCTCGAAGGGCCGAATGGCCTACCCCTGCACCTATTTTCTATGTTTCTGTGTCTAACCCTTGGCACCACATAAGAGGTCTATCAGCTTCAGTAAAGACACTTCCAATGGACTTGAACTTGAAGTTGACCACAGTGAGAAAGGCTGGAGCGATTGGGCTTGTATACACTGGAATTTAGAAGGATGAGGGGGGATCTTATTGAAACATATAAGATAATTAGGGGATTGGACACATTAGAGGCAGGAAACATGTTCCCAATGTTGGGGGAGTCCAGAACAAGGGGCCACAGTTTAAGAATAAGGGGTAGGCCATTTAGAACGGAGATGAGGAAGAACTTTTTCAGTCAGAGAGTGGTGAAGGTGTGGAATTCTCTGCCTCAGAAGGCAGTGGAGGCCAGTTCGTTGGATGCTTTCAAGAGAGAGCTAGATAGAGCTCTTAAGGATAGCGGAGTGAGGGGGTATGGGGAGAAGGCAGGAACGGGGTACTGATTGAGAGTGATCAGCCATGATCGCATTGAATGGCGGTGCTGGCTCGAAGGGCTGAATGGCCTACTCCTGCACCTATTGTCTATTGTCTATTGAATGTTTATCTAAAGACCAGAACTTAGAGTCCCTTCACATAATTGGGATGTTACATTTCTGGGAACACCAGAAATGTTAATGAGGTAAGAGTTTAAAGCTGTCTCTTTCCTGTTTTTGGAAACTTGTCCTCTTGCCCTTGTGTGGCTCAATGGCGAACTTTGTTTTTCAACATTGCTCCTGTGAAGTGCTTGGTCTAAGAGATGTAAAATAGTGAAGGACAGTTTTAAAACTGAAAGGGGGTTGCTGTGCTGGAAGCCAAAGAAGGTCAATGAACAAACAGCTGGAGACTCCATCACAAAGAAAGGTCTGGTTAGTCAGCAGCAGCATGCAGTATCTGTTGGATGTCCACATTGACCAGTCTGTCCCAGGGTTCACCACCTGCAGTTCTGCAGGTCAGATCAGCGTCTATGAAGGAACTCTTGGCATCTCCAGCAGAAAACACCAGCATTGAACTGGTGAGACTAAACCAGGAGATCCAGGAAATAATTGGTCACAATCACAAGATGCTCTTGGACTGGAAACACTGTCAAGGGAGAGTCTGAAGGCCACAGTCCAACAAGAAGCTTAAAACCTAAAGAAGAAATGGTTATAAGGTCATAAGTGATAGGAGTCGAATTAGGCCATTTGGCCCCTCAAATCTACTCCACCATTCAATCATGGCTGTTCTATCTCACCCTCCTAACCCCATTCTCCTGCCTTCTCCTCATAACCCCTGACACCCGCACTAATCAAAAATCAGGTGGTACTAATCAGCTGTACTAATCAAAATCAAATGTTGGGTGGAAGAATACAGGAGACCTCCGTGCCACGCACTGTTCCTGAAACAAACCTCTGCTCCGAGCTCCATCCTGGCAAGAGGTGACTGATTGATTGATTGATTGATTGATTGATACTTTATTGTCACGTGTACTTTGTTTGCTACAGAACAAGTTTGCAAGGGTGCCAACAAAGTTTAAAAAGTATTCAATATATTGCAGTGGGAGAGAGAAAATGCTTCAAGGACGTTCCCAGCGTCTCCTTGATATAGTCATGTGTCCTCCCCAAAGACTCGCAGGGATTTCGTAGTGTCTGTGCCTGCACAAAGTAGAGACAGTGGTGGAGCTGCTGTGTCGCAGTGCCAGAGACACCGCTCGATCCTGACCTGGGGCAAACGTGGGCAAATGGGACTGGCTGAGATGGGGCATCTTGGTCATCTTGGACAAGTTGGACCTCCAGGCTGGAAGGAGAACCTGTTGCATCACACAAATGGTGGTGGAGACCTAAAGCAGGAGCAGCGAATGCTAAAGGCCCTGTCCCAGTTAGGCATGTTTTAAGGCGACTGCCGGCGACTGTCACAGTCGTAGCAGGTCGCCGAAAAATCGGTGACTGGACCCCCCCACGACAATGTCTACGACAAGCTACAACAACCTACCACCTAGTCGACGTCAAGCTAAGGCAAGCTACCGACAACCGGCGACCCAATCGTCGCAAGTAGAATGTCCACCTACGACCGCACCTACGACAACCTACCACCACAGAGGTGACAACCGAAGTCGACCCACGTCCACCCGCGACAAGCTACGACAAGCTATGACCCTGAAGACAACTGAAGACAATTCAGGTTTCACCCACTTTCCCTATAAAAGGGGGTTTCCAATCATTCTGCATCATGACTGTTTGAAAGTGATGCCATGAGAAACTACTCTGAAATACAATAACTTCATACATCAATTTTCCATCAAAATGTCAAGCATTTCATTTATTGATATACAAACAATTTTTTTTTAAAGGTTGATAAGAACATAGAACAGTGCATACAAAAATATTGTAATAAACGTCAATAAATTTCAAAAAACTTCAAACTTCAAACTTTAAAATTCAAACTTTAAACATAATACAAGTGCAAAAACATACAAAACCTAACATCATTTATGGATACATTACACTGATGGGTGATCAGATTAAGTCCACACTTGGAATTCGCTGAAGTCAGCACTGGAGACAACCTTAATCACCTGGCGACAACCTGGGGACAACCTACGACAGCGCCCACGTCAGGGGACATCAAGCTACGCTCATTGGCGTCAAACTAACAGTCGCCGAAAAATGTCATGCCTTCACAAAATCCAGCGACGACCAGAAAAACGCTACGACTCTTTGGAGACGACTCACGACCGTGCCCACAACACCCCGGCGACCGTGACACCCCGGCGACCGTGCCCACGACACCCCGACGACTATGCCCACGACACCCCGGCGACCGTGCCCACGACACCCCGGCGACCGCGTGGCAATAGCCTCATCGCCTGCAGTCGCCTAGAAAATCGCCGAACTGCGACAGGGCCTTTAAGGAGACAGGGCCTGAGTTGGATTGGCTCATAGTATCATTGAATGGTAGAACAGTATCAGGAGACCGAATGGCCACCTCCCATTCCTGTAGATGTCACCCTTGACAAGGACACAGGTGGAGGGGGATGAAGGTTGGAGGTTGGGATCCAGGCCTAGTGTAAGTTCATAAGCGATAGGAGTAGAATCAGGTCTTTCAGTCCATCAATTCTTTCTTTGGCCAGAGGGTGGTGAATCTGTAGAATTCTTTGCCACAGAAGGCTGTGGAGGCCAAGTCAATGGATTTTTAAGGCACAGATTGACAGAGTCTTGATCAGTACGGGTGTCAGGGGTTATGGGGAGAAGGCAGCAGAATGGGGTTGAGAGGGAGAGATAGATCAGCCATGATTGAATTGCGAAGTAGACTTGATGGGCCGAATGGCCTAATTCTGCTCCTAGAACTTGTGAACTATGAAGTTATGAGAGGTGGGTTGGAGAGCGGGCGGGTGGGTGGAGAGGAAAAGGATGAGAGGGGATCTTATAGAAACATATAAAATTAGAAAAGGACTGGACAGGTTAGATGCAGGAAAAATGTTCCCGATGTTGGGGGAGGCCAGAACCAAGGGCCACACAGTCTAAGAATAAAGGGGAGGCCATTTAAAACTGAGATGAGAAAAAAAAAATCACACAGAGAGCTATGAATTTGTGGAATTCTCTGCCACATAAGCTATTGGAGGCCAATTCACTGGATGAATTTAAAAGAGAGTTAGATAGAGCTCGAGGGGCTAGTGGAATCAAGGGATATGGGGAGAAGGCAGGCACGGGTTACTGATTGTGGATGATCAGCCATGATCGCAATGAATGGCAGTGCTGGCTGGAGGGGCCGAATGGCCTCCTTCTGCACCTATTTTCTATGTTTCTATGTTTCTGTGACCCCACCCAGCCAATGAGTCACTCTCATTGCTCTTTCATGAGTCAGGCGTCTGTCGGGAGAGAAACCAAGTGCTCCCACAGTCAGGGAAGGAACCGGATTAGTTGGGACAGGTGCATACGGGGGAGGTGGTGCGGGTGGATAAACTTTTATTTAAAAAAAACCCGACTCTCCCTTTCAAACTCTGTAACCTTTAACACTTTATAAACTCTCCCGCGAACAGCATGCCTGCACACTGAGAGTTTCATTGAATGATTCACTGTAGTTTTTTAGTTTGGTTTAGAAATACAGTGCGGAAACAGGCCCTTCGACCCATCTGGTCCGGGTGGACCAGCGATCCCCGCACATTAACACTACCCTACAAGCACGAGGGACAATCTTACATTTATAGCAAGCCAATTCACCGACAAACCTGTACGTCTTTGGAGTGTGAGAGGAAGAGTTCCAGAACAAACAGTCAAAAGCATTTAATTAGTGTAAGAAAATAACTGCAGATGCTGGTACAAATCGAAGGTATTTATTTCACAAAATGCTGCCTGACCTGCTGAGTTACTACAGCATTTTGTGAAATAAATAAGAGCATTTAATTATGTATGTACTGGCAATGGATCAATGATGTTCTTACAGGCAGCTGAACAGACCCGTTAACACAACACACAGATAATGAGTCTGAAGATGGGTCTTGACCGGAAATGTCACCTATTCCTTTCCTCCTGAGATGCTGCCTGGCCCGCTGAGTTACTCCAGCACTTTGTGTCTATCTTCGGTGTAAACCAGCATCTGCAGTTCCTTCCAACACACGGACAATGGACAACAATGGGCAGGTTGGGCCGAAGGGCCTGTTGTATATGAAATGCCTGTATGACTCTGTTCCATTGTGTTGAGGGGAATTGATAAACCAGCCTCTGTAGTTCCTTCCCACACACCCATCCTTTTTCTCCAGAGATACAAGCTGACCCACTGAGTTACTCAACCACTTTGTGTCTATCTTTAATTTCCCTTGGCTTGGCGAAGCCAAGATGCTACTTGACACACGGCCAACCTGCATGCTGTCTCTCCAACAGTGATATACAGTGATTGTCTTTCTACGCAAAGAAGAACCTGTTTGTCATTAAAATACTAGTGGAAACTCAGCATGAGTGCGCCTTCATTCCTGAAGTGTCTGCATAGGACACGATTGGTTCAAGATGAACACTGTTAAACCAGTTGTCAGCAAGAAGTTCAAAAATGGTTTCCTTCACATCCCGTCTGCAACAGTTCTGGTCTTCACTGCGTCGAGCTGAAGTTTCTGCTCATCCAATACTGGCAATAACACACACCTCCAGATTCAGGGACATTTTCTTCCCAGCTGTTATCTAACCACTGAATCATCCTACCACAACCAGAGAGCAATCCTGAACTACCATCTACCTCATTGGCGACCCTCGGTCTATGCTTGATCGGACTTTACTGGCTTTACCTTGCACTAAACATTATTCCCATTATTCGCTTCACCATGTATCTGTACACTGTGAATGGATCGATTGTGATCATTTATTGTCTGTCCGCTGACTGGTTAGCAAGAAACAAATAGGGCGGCACGGTGGCGCAGTGGTAGAGTTGCTGCTTTACAGCGAATGCAGCGCCGGAGACTCAGGTTCGATCCTGACTACGGGCGCCGTCTGTACGGAGTTTGTACGTTCTCCATTGCGTGGGTTTTCTCCGAGATCTTCGGTTTCCAAAGACGTACAGGTATGTAGGTAATTGACTGGGTAAAATGTAAAAAATTGTCCCTAGTGTGTGTAGGATAGTGTTAATGTGCGGGGATCGCTGGGCGGAGCGGACTCGGTGGGCCGAAGGGCCTGTTTCCACGCTGTATCTCTAAAATCTAAAATTATTTTCACTGTACATGACAATAAACTAAACTTAACAATTTCCATGCAGAAACAATCTGGGATGGACAGGACGTGATGGCGGAGTGTGCAGTGGTCAGAATAAGGATGGGATTCATAAATGGTGGCACAGAAGACAAAAGCAGAGAAGATTGAGCCTGTATGAAGTTTTATTTGGTCTCCATCACAAGGATAATGGCCAATCATGCTCAGGGAAGTGCAATGGGGCAGCTGGCAGAGTCGCTGCCTCACATCTCCAGAGATGCAGGTTCAATCCTGATCTCGGGCGCGGTCCATGTGGAGTTTGCACGCACGCCCTGTGACCATGTGGACATCTACAGAAAGTCACAGGTTGCTAGGCTAACTGACCGCTGTAAATGCCCTCCTGTGTGCAGGTGAGTGGTGGAATCTGGGGCCAGTTGATGGGGATGTGGGGAGAATAGTTTACAGGGAAAAGTGGTCGGGAATGTTGGGAGTGTGAGGGTGGGCAGGGCGTTGGATGGAGTCTGTGGGAGTGTGAGGGTGGGCAGGGTGTTGGATGGTGTCAGTGGGAGTGTGAGGGTGGGCAGGGTGTTGGATGGAGTCCGTGTGAGGGTGGGCAGGGCGTTGGATGGTGTCTGTGGGAGTGTGAGGGTGGGAAGGGCGTTGGATGGAGTCTGTGGGAGTGTGAGGGTGGGCAGGGTGTTGGATGGAGACTGTGGGAGTGTGAGGGTGGGCAGGGTGTTGGATGGAGACTGGGAGTGTGAGGGTGGGCAGGGTGTTGGATGGAGTCTGTGGTGGGAGTGTGAGGGTGGGCAGGGTGTTGGATGGAGTCTGTGTGAGGGTGGGCAGGGCGTTGGATGGAGACTGTGGTGGGAGTGTGAGGATGGGCAGGGTGTTGGATGGTGTCAGTGGGAGTGTGAGGGTGGGCAGGGTGTTGGATGGAGTCTGTGGGAGTGTGAGGGTGGGCAGGGTGTTGGATGGAGACTGGGAGTGTGAGGGTGGGCAGGGTGTTGGATGGAGTCTGTGGGAGTGTGAGGGTGGGCAGGGTGTTGGATGGAGTCTGTGGGAGTGTGAGGGTGGGCAGGGTGTTGGATGGAGTCTGTGTGAGGGTGGGCAGGGTGTTGGATGGAGTCTGTGGGAGTGTGAGGGTGGGCAGGGAGTTGGATGGAGTCTGTGGGAGTGTGAGGGTGGGCAGGGTGTTGGATGGAGTCTGTGGGAGTGTGAGGGTGGGCAGGGCGTTGGATGGAGTCTGTGGGAGTGTGAGGGTGGGCAGGGTGTTGGATGGAGTCTGTGGGAGTGTGAGGGTGGGCAGGGTGTTGGATGGAGTCTGTGTGAGGGTGGGCAGGGTGTTGGATGGAGTCTGTGGGAGTGTGAAGGTGGGAAGGGTGTTGGATGGAGTCTGTGAGAGTGTGAGGGTGGGCAGGGCGTTGGATGGAGTCTGCTTTCCCGCTGCAGATATTGTCACCCTCCCCAGAACCCACTGCCTTCACTTTCCAAAGACGGCCGTGACATCTCGAGGGCAAACACTGCGCTTATTGTAGAAGTTCGGTTTTATTACCAGCGGTAAGAAAGCAGCATTTAGTCTGGAAAATAACTTTACATGAATATCCCCGATCTAAAGAGGCCGGAGACCTGGGGAATCTGTGGCAGAAACACCTGCCTCTGACAGAACTGTCAATGTGTAGGAAGGAACTACTGATGCTGGTTTACACTGAAGATAGTCACAAAGTGCTGGAGCACCTGAATGGGTGATATTTCAATAGACAATAGACAATAGGTGCAGGAGTAGGCCATTCGGCCCTTCAAGCCAGCACCACCATTCAATGTGATCATGGCTGATCATCCACAATCAGTACCCCGTTCCAGCCCTCTCCCCATACCCCCTGACTCCGCTATCATTAAGAGCTCTATCTGACTTTCAGGTCGAGATCCTTCCTCAGACTGGTCTCGACCTGAAACGTCACCCATTCCTTCTCTCCAGAGATGCTGCCTGTCCCATTGAGTTACTCCAGCATTTTGTGTCAATCTTTGGTGTAAACCAGCATCTGCAGTTCCTTTCTATACGGAAAGGAATAGGTGACATTTCTGTCTGAAGGAGGGTCTCGACCTAAGACATCACCTATTCCTTTTCTCCAGAAATGCTGCCTGTCCCGTTGAGTTACTCCAGCACTTTGTGTCTAATTTGTTTGAGAATTGTGAACCTCACATCACCATGATGTGGACCTATCATCGAAGTGTCGGTCTAAAGTATAGTTTAGAGATACAGCGCGGAAACAGGCCCTTCGGCCCACAGGGTCTGCGCTGACCAGCGTCCCCGCATATTAACACTATCCTACACACACTGGGGACAATTTTTACATTTACCAAGCCAATTAACCTACAAATCTGTATGTCTTTGGAGTGTGGGAGGAAACCGGAGCGCCCGGAGAAAACCCATGCAGGTCACGGGGAGAACGTACAAACTCTGCACAGACAGCACCCGTAGCCGGGATCGAACCCGAGTCTCCGGCGCTGCGTTCGCTGCAAGGCAGCAACTCTACCGCTGTGCCACCATTCCTGGGATCCATTTCACTTGGTCAAGAGATCTTGGCGTGTTTTACAACCAAGCATCAGATTTAGAGCATCATGCACAATGGGAAATGTGTGGGTGGAGCCAGCATCCGGATAATGAAACAACAGGGGTTTTCAGTGCACAACGGTAAATATTGGACTGGCTAACAAAGAGAATTCCACCACTCCTTTTCAAAATCTTGCCATTCAACACCAACTCAAGTTCACCAGAAATTAGTCTAGGCCCTGCTTTAGAAGTAAAGTCCCACAACTAGAATCATAGAGCTGAACAGCACAGGAACAGGCCCTTCAGCCCAACTTGTCCATGCCAGCCAGGTAGGGTAAACTGGACCAGTCCCATTTGCCTGTATGTGGCCCATATCCATCTCAACCCTTCATATCCGTACATCTATCGAAACCTTTTTTAAAGGTGGTCATTGTATCCACTGGGAGAAAGATGATCAAAGTCTCGTAATCCACAAACCTCTTCCCTCAGTGTAAGAAAATAAATGCTGGTACAAATCGAAGGTATTTATTCACAAAATGCTGGAGTAACTCAGCAGGTCAGGCAGCATCTCAGGAGAGAAGGAATGGGTGACGTTTCGGGTCGAGACCCTACTTCAGATTGAACCTCTTCCCTCAGCTCTCTGGTCGAGGAAGGCAGTGTCGAGCTTCCTTATGGGGTGGGAAATATCACAGAGCAGGACATCAGGTGCTGGCCGACCGCAACGGACCAGCCTCACGGGGGCTCCCATGGCCATCCTCCTCACCACCTCCTAGCGGGGGTAGCAGTTTTATTGCTCTACATTCACCTTATCTATCCCCCTCATGATTTTATTCACCTCTATACGATCACTCATCAGTCCACTACGCTCTGAGGAATAAAGTCCTAGCCTACTCAACCTCCCCCGATAGCTCAGGCCCTCAAGTCCTGGCTACATGGCTACTTACAAAATTCTTAAGGGGTTGGACAGGATAGATGCAGGAAGATTGTTCCCGATGTTGGGGAAGTCCAGAACAAGGGGTCACAGTTTAAGGATAAGGGGGAAGTCTTTTAGGACCGAGATGAGAAAGTTTTTTTTCACACAGAGAGTGGTGAATGTGTGGAATTCTCTGCCACAGAAGGTAGTTGAGGCCAATTCATTGGCTATATTTAAGAGGGAGTTAGATGTGGCCCTTGTGGCTAAAGGGATCAGGGGGTATGGAGAGAAGGCAGGTACGGGATACTGAGTTGGATGATCAGCCATGATCATATTGAATGGCGGTGCAGGCTCGAAGGGCCGAATGGCCTACTCCTGCACCTATTTTCTATGTTTCTATGTTTCTATGGATCGAACAGGTTTAAAGGGATAAGGATCAAACGTGGGCAGTGGGACTAGTGTAGCTGGGACATGTTGGCCGGTGTGGGCAAGTTGGGACGCGGGGCCTGTTTCCACGCTGTGTCACTCTATGACTCAATGACTGAAATCCTCGTAAATCTTTCCTAAAGCAGGGTAACGAAAACTGAACACAATACCTCAAGACTTCTTCAAGACTTCTTCAATACAAGGACCACATGCCCTGTTCCACCAGACTTTGAGCAAGGTATAATTTGTCAAGTGTCAAGGGTGGCTCGGTGGTAGAGTTGCTGCCTCACAGCGCCAGAGACCTGAGTTCCATCCTGACTACGGGGGCTGTGTGGATGGAGTTTGTACGTTTTCCCTGCGACTGCGTGGCATTCCCTCAGGTGCACCGGTTTCCTTCCACACTCTAAAGACGTGCAGGTCTGTTGGTTAATTGTCCTCGGTAAAGATTGTAAGTTGACCCTAGTGAGCAGGATAGTGCTAATGAACAGGCCTGTTTCTGCGCTGTATCTCTAAACTGTGTGAGTTGGTGACTTGTATTGATGTAGACCCTCTGCCCAACGTGTCTGGTGAGCCCATGTGTATGGGAGCTGAGAGAGACACTACCAGGCTCGGAACATATGGACTTGCTCTGACTAAGTCGCTTGTTTTAACAATAAAACACACAGAGGGAGTTTCACAAGGACCCTTTGAAGTGCAGGACTAAATAGGTTATCTGCGTCCAACTTTCCCCTCCGCAAACGCCTGCCTATTACTCATTGCAAATATATTTGACATCCCCTGGTTTAACAAAGGTTCCTCACACGCTGGCCCCTGGCAAAGTGCCCGAGATCGTAATTCCCGAGCTGCTGAATCACCGCCTGTGACCCACAGATGTCATCGTTCCACAGGGAGCAACAAACACAGGGTTGCCCTGGGCAACTGGCCCTTCTGCATTCATGTGTACAAAGGCAAGGGCCGGGAACTGCGGCCAAACTTGCGTGATCCACATTTTCCCCGAGGAGTGACGTTCCTGAGCAGGGCACGGTTTGTACAATTCCTGTGCCACAATGGGAAGCTGGGATCGCTTCTCCTCACCGCCCGTCCACCCCACAATGGGTGCACCTGCCCACCCCACCTAACCCTAGGGCTGGTGAGAGATCTTCACCCATGACCTTGCCTCATGGTGGAGCAGGTTTGACAAGTTGGCACCCAACCCCTGCGGCTATTTAGAGTCACAGAGTCACACCGCACAGAAACAGGCCCTTCAGCCCAACTCGCCCACGTCAACCAACAATGTCCCAGCTACACTAGTCCCACCTGCTTGGTCCATATCCCTCCAAACCTGTCCTATCCATGTACCTGTCTAACTCAGTCTGAAGAAGGGTCTCAACCCAAAACGTCACCCATTCCTTCTCTCCTGAGATGCTGCCTGACCTGCTGAATTACTCCAGCATTTTGTGAATAAATACCTGTCTAACTGATTCATAAACGTTGAGATCGTCAAACAGTCAGGAGACTGCAGAGAGTGGTGGACACTGCCTTGTCCATCACGGCTACTGACCTCCCCACCAGTGAAGGGATCTACAGGAGGAGCAACCTCAAAAAGGCAGCCAATGTCATCAGAAACCCACGCCACCCTGCCCACATTCCCATCTCTCTGCTACCATCGGTAAGAAGATAGACAAGCTTGAACACTGAACAACACTGACCTCAGCAACTATGATCTTCTATGGACTGTGTCTTTGGTTGCACTACAGACTTGGGTTTTGCACTATTATGGTTACCTAGTATTGCAGTTATTGATCATTGCAGTTTTGATTATTACATCTTTATCTGTGTGTTGTTGCATTAATGCTGCAGCGTAACAATGTCATTGTGTGCTTGTACAAATGAAAATTAAACTCTCTCTCTCTCTCTCTCTCTCTCTCTCTCTCTCTCTCTCTCTCTCTCTCTCTCTCTCTCTCTCTCTCTCTCTCTCTCTCTCTCTCTCTCTCTCTCTCTCTCTCTCTCTCTCTCTCTCTCCCCTCTCTCTCCCTCCCTCTCTCCCTCTCCCACTCCCTCCCTCTCTCGCTCTCTCCCTCTCTCTCGCTCTCCCTCGCCCTCTCTTCCTCCCTCCCCCCCTCTTTCCCTCCCACTCTCTCTCCCTCCCCCTCTCTCTCCCTCCCTCTCTCCCTCTCCCACTCTCCCCCCCCACTCCCTCTCTCTCTCCCTCTCCCTCTCTCCCTCTCTCACTCTCTCCCCCCCCCCACTCCCTCGCTCTCTCTCTCCCTCACTCTCTCTCTCTCCCTCTCTCTCCCACCTGCTGGCTAGTTACAGAATACAGAATGCCTTTATTGTCATTCGATACCGAACGAAAATCATTTGCCAGCAGTCACAGAGTAAAAAAAAGGAACACAAGACACACAACCCCAACACAAACATCCATCACAGTGACTCCAAACACCCCCTCACTGTGATGGAGGCAACAAAACTTCCACTCTCTACCCCCACGGACAGACAGCTCGACCTCTACCGAGGCAACCGACCCGCACAGGAGATGGAAGGAAGTTCATGGACTATCTGAATCTTCATCCACCCTCACCCACTCAGTGTATGGGAATTGGAGCACCTCAAATTAAAATGTCTTACTTAATATAGTTTGTGACTCAATGGGGAACTGGCATAGGAGTTATTTCAGTTCGGAAAGTTTATTTATTTTTATTGCTGAAAGGAAGTTGCATTGTGATACAAATATTTGTTGTGTCAGACTCTCTGGGCATGGCTTCAGGGGAATAATTAGATTGGGCACAGGAGACTCGGCCAGGGAACATCTGCCTGACTCGGGGATGCGAGCTTGGATGCCTCTGAGAGTAAATAAGGGGTTGCAACTCCCTGTCCACCTGCTTGCTCTGCCATTAATCAGATAGAAACATTGAAACATAGACAATAGGTGCAGGTGTAGGCCATTCGGCCCTTCCAGCCATTCCATATGATCATGGCTGATCATCTAAAATCAGTACCCCATTCCTGTTTTCTCCCAATATCCCTTGATTCCGTTAGCCCTAAGAGCTATACCTAAGTGTCTCTTGAAAACATCCAGTGAATCGGCCTCCGCTGCCTTCTGAGACAGAGAATTCCACAGATTCACAACTCTCTGGGTGAAAAAGTTTTTCCTCATCTCAGTCCTAATTGGCCTGAGATTTTTTCTTAAACTGTGTGACCCCTGGCTCTGTACACCCCTAACATCGGGAACATTTTTCCTGCGGCTAGCCTGTCCAATCCCTTAAAGGGAATGAGATATAAAGAGTGTGGAAGGACACAAAGAGTGAGCCGTGGTGAGCAACCAGGAAGCCAAATAGATTGTTGGCATGGAAACATAGAATGCCAAAGCAGAGGAGGCCCTTCGGCCCATTGGGTCTTGCCTACCGTTCCCCATGGTCATCCTCGAAACCCAGCTGCCATTTTCCTCCCGTATCTCCAGACCTAAAGTCACAGAGACATTCAGCACGGAAACAGCCTATTGAGACTAGTTTAGTTTAGGTTATTACTGTCACGTGCACCGAACAAGGTACAGTGAAAAGCCTTTCCTTGCGTGCTATCCAGTCAAAGAAAAGATGATAGACGAATACAATCAAGACGTCCACAATGTACGGATAAAAAATAAAGGAAAAACCCTCGGCCACTTTCTTCCTGTATCCCTGGACCTTGAGTCAAGGAGTCAATCAGCAAGGAAACAGGCCCTTCAGCCCAACTCATTCACGCCAAGGGTCGAGACAATCAGGAGTGTTTGTCATATTTATCTTCAATGAAACAATGAAATCCTTCCCTTCAGTAGCATAGTTACTGGAAACATAATGTAAACATAATGCACGTAGGTAATAGATAATAAACAACAAATCACAACAACCAACATTCCCCGTTTCCATGTCCCATTTACTTGCATTTGTCCCATATCCCTCTAAACCTTTCTTATCCACATACCTGTTCAAGTGTCTTCTAAATGTTGTGATAGTCTCTGCCTCAACGACCTCCTCCAGCAGCCCGTTCCATACACCCACCGCCCTCTGTGTGAAAAACATGGAGAGGAAATGTTCAGAGGCATTTGGGCCAGGATGCAGGCAAATATGATTTGCTTAGATGGGGCATGTTGGTCAGCATGGACGATGGGCCGAAGGGCCTGTTTGCGTGCTGTCTGACTCTGTGACTCTATGACTCCAGAACTGAACAGCTCGATCTGATTACTGATACTGGTGGAGGTTTGTTGGAGTGTGTGTGTGTGTGGGACAGTTTATTGTTGATATTGCAGCTTCTTTTAAGTCTCATTTTTAATAAATCTGGGAAATGAAGCATTATCACAAAATCCCATTAGCTCTGTGACTGATTGATTCCCCTTTAAGAATAAGGGGTAGGCCATTTAGAACGGAGATGCGGAAAAACTTTTTCAGTCAGAGAGTTGTAAATCTGTGGAATTCACTGCCTCAGAAGGCAGTGGAGGCCAATTCTCTGAATGCATTCAAGAGAGAGCTGGATAGAGCTCTTAAGGATAGAGGAGTCAGGGGGTATGGGGAGAAGGCAGGAACGGGGTACTGATTGAGAATGATCAGCCATGATCACATTGAATGGCGGTGCTGGCTCAAAGGGCCGAATGGCCTACTCCTGCACCTATTATCTATTGAGACAATGTTCTTTTCTTAACTCTGGGTCCAGTGCATAGTTACTCTCCAAAGAGGTTGAGCTAAAATGTTTCACATAACGCAGCCTGTAGGGCTAATGTTGGGCTAAATGATTCTCCCGCTTCCTCTATTTATATTCCCTTCTCTCAGACATTTATCATTCCTCACTTGCCTCTAAAATGTAAAACTATTTCCTTTATTTTCCACTACCCTCCCTCTTCCTCCACCCCAAATCCTGCCCCTCATTGAGACACCCAAAGTTTAAACTGGAAAAGCGGCACGGTGGCGCAGCGGTAGAGTTGCTGCCTTACAGAGCTTGCAGCGCCAGAGACCCAGGTTCGATCCTAACTACGGGTGCTGTCTGTACGGAGTTTGTAAGTTCTCCCTGTGACCACGTGGGTTTTCTCTGCGATCTTCGGTTTCCTCCCACACTCCAAAGACGTGCAGGTTTGTAGGTTAATTGACTTGGGTTTGTATACTTGGTATAAGTGTAAATTGTCCCTAGTGTGCGGGCCAAATAAGTTGGACTGAAGAGTTGTTTATTGTCTAAGAGCCTGTTGCCATGTTGTATGACTCTATGACTCTCTGAAATCAACTCATCATATTGACTCATTAAGTGTAGAAATGTGAAGATATGAGGAACTGTAGATGCTGGAATCTTGAGCAAAAGAAAAAATCATTTCCCCCAGAGATGCTGCCTGTCCTGCTGAGTAACTCCAGCACTTTGTGTCTACCTTTCTTGGGAGGAATGGGCAGACCAAGTTTCAGGCCAGGACCACTGAGCTCCTCCAGTACTTTGTTTTTTGCCTTTGGAACGGTAATGGAGGAACTTGCCAGTGGCATTGACGGGGTTAATGGAGGAATCTAAGAACAGCTCAGAAAGAAGCCTTTAGGCTCATTGAGTGTCTGCTCTCCAACGAGTCCCTTGTTTGTTCCTCACAGCTTTGCAATGCTTCCTCTTCCACGTTGAACCAAATCCCCAATGCGAGCTCACATTGAATCTCCTTTCAGTATCTCACCAGTCAGCTCATTCCAGATCATAGCAGCACAGCAGGAAATGTTTCTCCTCATGTCATCACCATTTCTTTTCCGCCTGCTTTTCTGTAGGAAGCAATCTGTAATATTATTCATGTAACCCCTTGAGATACAACGTGCTGGAACCTATCCACACCTCCAAATGGTCGGCACACTGGCACACTGGTGAATCTCACAGACCGGTAACAGTCACGGTAATCCATTTTGCGAACTGGAATGGAACACATGGGGGTTGGGGTCATCTGATTCGAGGCTTCCCTCTACACTACACTCCGAAGATAGACTCAAAATGCTGGAGTAACTCAGCAGGACAGGCAGCGTCTCTGGATAGAAGGAATGGGTGACATTTCAGGTCAAGACCCTTCTTCAGACTGGTTTCAACCCGAAACGTCACGGAATGGCGGGACTGTCATATGTTGAAAGACTGGAGCGACTAGGCTTGTATACACTGGAATTTAGAAGGATGAGAGGGGATCTTATCGAAACGTATAAAATTATTAAGGGGTTGGACACGTTAGAGGCAGGAAACATGTTCCCAATGTTGGGGGAGTCCAGAACCAGGGGCCACAGTTTAAGAATAAGGGGTAGGCCATTTAGAACAGAGATGAGGAAAAACTTTTTTAGTCAGAGAGTTGTGAATCTGTGGAATTCTCTGCCTCAGAGGGCAGTGGAGGCCAATTCTCTGAATACATTCAAGAGAGAGCTAGATAGAGCTCTTAAGGATAGCGGAGTCAGGGGGTATGGGGAGAAAGAAGGAATGGGGTACTGATTGAGAATGATCAGCCATGATCACATTGAATGGCGGTGCTGGCTCGAAGGGCCGAATGGCCTTCTCCTGCACCTATTTTCTATTGTCTATTGTCTATTCCTTCTCTCCAGAGATGCTGCCTGTCCCACTGAGTTACTCCAGCATTTTGTGTCCATCTTCAACATTGAGTCAGTCATACAGTGTGGAAACAGACACTTCGGCACAACTTTCCCATGCCTACCAATATGCCCCATCTATTGAAGTGTTGGACACAAAGTGCTGGAGTAACTCAGCGGGTCAGGCAGCATCTCTGGAGAAAAAGGATGGGTGACATTTTGGGTCGGAACCCTTCTTTAGGAGTGATGGAATTACTTTTAGAGCTAGCATGGATTTTATAGGCTGATTGAGCTTCTCTTATGTCGCGAGAATGCAGGATATGAGAAAGATGAATTAGAGTCAGGAGTCCTGGAATTTTGTCTCCAGGAGCAGCAGAAGTTGGCTGTCGTTGCGTTAGCATTGCAGCAGGGTGTGGTAACATAGCTGGAGTGTAATTGGACAAATAATCCAGGGTCACAAGTTTTCAAATCTCACCACAACAGCTGGGCTACTGAAATTAACTCAATAAATCTGCTGTAGTAATGGGGTCTATAAAACAACTGCTGTTAAACTAAAGCTGATTTACAAAGGCTCTGTGGTGAAAGAGCTCTTCTGTCTTTCCCTGGTCCAGCCTTGCACTCCACATCCAGTAAGGCAGCACTGTGGCACAGCGGTCGAGCAGCCTGACTACAGGCTGCTGTCTGTGGGGAGTTTGCACATTCTCCCTGTGATCATGTAGGTTTCCTCCAGGTGTCTTTGTTTCCACCCACATCCCAAAGACGGGCGGGTTTGTAAGTTAAAGAGTCTCTATAAATCATCCCTAGTGTGTAGAGTGGATGAGAAAGTGTGAGCAGGCGATCGATGGTTGGCATGGACTTGGTGGGCTGAAGGGCCTGTTTCCTTCCTGTATCTGTAAACTAAACTAAACAGAGCAGCTTTGTTGGTCAGTAAGTGGCTGGAGGCCAGTCTTCTTCTTCTTTCATGTCCATCATCCATGTTTCAAATGTCACATCACTGTCATCGTCTGTCCTGGAAAGGACGTTAGCTTCCAGTGACAATCAGTGGAAAAGGGTTTAACATACAAAACAAATGACACACGCAGAGATTCCCCACATCCTGATCCTTCTTTTGCAGTTGCAGCTCCTAGACTGTGGAACAGCATCCCTCTCCCCATCAGAACTGCCCCCTCCAGGCTCAAAACCTATTTCTACTCCCTAGCATTTGAGGCCCTCTGAGGGGGCGCTGTGAACTGTTTATGTATGTGCTGTTATGTTTGTGTGCCATTGTATGTTCGTTTCTTAGTACCTGAACTGATGTACAGCACTTTGGTCAACGTGGGTTGTTTTTAAATGTGCTGTACAAATAAAATTGACTTGACTTGATCCAAAGTCCATACAAGTTCAACTATCTCTCCAAACCCATCACTGATTGGGAACCAGGAGGTACAGAAGCCTGATGTCCCTGCACCACCACCACCAGGTTCAGAAGCAGCTACCTTCCAACAACTATCCTCCTCTTGCACCAACCCACACAACCCTAAACCCACGTCAGCAACGGAACTCTGAACGCTGAAATTTTAGGTGGTCCCAGTCAACTGAAAATCATTCTCAAATTGTAGATATACGGTCCTACAGATGATGGTTTACACAAAGTGCTGGAGTAACCCAGCGGGTCAGGCAGCATCTCTGAAGAAAATGGATGGGTGACATTTTGGGTCGGGACCCTTCTTCGAACTCATACCTTCCAGTGTAGGAAGGAACTGCAGATGCTGGTTTAAACCAAAGATAGACATGGTATGGTGGAGTAACTCAGTGGGACAGGCAGCATCTCTGGGGAGAAGGAATGGGTGACGTTTTGGTTAGAGTCCCTTCTACAGAAAGGGTCTGAAGAAGGGTTTTGACCTGAAAAGTCCACCATTCTTGCTCTCCAGAGATGCTGCCTGTCCCGATGAGTTACTCCAGCACTTTGTGTCATACTTTCCAGTATTGGCTCCACTCTGAATTGGAGCATTTTCTCCCAGATCTTTGACTTGAGATAAATTTGCTCTGAACAGGACTGGCTGGCTTTGAATATGAAAGTGTCTGGCATCTTAATTGAGGAACCATTGAAAGGAGTTTTACCTGGAATGTAATTAATATTAACGATATTGACTACCCTCCAAGTATTTGCTATCACCATCTGGAGATCATTAGATCGTGAGATTATCTTCACGGTGAAAGCTAATAACTGGGATATTGGATTACAACGCTTGACAAGTCCATAAATTGCTTTTCTGCTATTGTAACGAGGACAATGGTTAATTTGCTCCCGTTACATATATGGCCTATTGTGCAGTTTGACAACTGGCTATTTCATAAATTGTTTAACTTAAATGCCCAATTATGTATTTAAACACTTGGCCAGGTTTCCGTTGAATATAAATGATTAAGGAGTGATGCAGATGTCCAAAGTGTTTAATAGCAGAGAAATATATCTGATTAGTGTGGCAAGTGGGACAGGTAGACTAGGAGTGGAGGCTCGGCCTGAGATGGACGAACATGGAGAGATGGAACTGTGCCTGGAGCAGGTAACACATTTTCGATTCAGAACCCTAAAATTAGGGATTTAGTGAGAGGGTGAAGCATAATGGAAATTTTAGCTTGACACGGGAATATTTTGTTATATGAAGCAATCGCAGGGCATTAAATTGATGGACCAGTGATCTCGACCATCAAACTGAAGACCCATAGACATGAAGACAATTCCCAGCGCGGCAACCGAATGTTGGCGAGAGATCGGACTCATATTTCTGTCGGTCTACTTTAGTTTGGTTCAGAGATACAGAACGGAAACAGGCCCATTAGCCCATCAAGTCCAAAGACATACAGGTGTATGTAGGTTAATTGGCTCGGTAAATGTAAAAATTGTCCCTAGTGGGTATAGGATAGTATTAGTGTGCGGGGATTGCTGGTCCGCACGGACCCAGTGGGCCGAAAGGGCCTGTTTACGCGCTGTATCTCTAAACTAAACCAAAACTAAACTCTTAACTAAACTAGAGTCCATGCTGACCATCGATTATGCATTCACACTAGTTCTATGTTATCTCACTTTCGTATCCACTCCCTGCACACTAGGGACAATTTACAGAGACCAATTGCATAAATACATAAGTTGTAGATGCAGAATTAAGCCATTCGGCCCTTCAATAGACAATAGACAATAGGTGCAGGAGGAGGCCATTCAGCCCTTCGAGCCAGCACCGCCATTCAATGTGATCATGGCTGATCATTCTCAATCAGTACCCCGTTCCTGCCTTCTCCCCATACCCCCTGACTCCGCTATCCTTAAGAGCTCTATCTAGCTCTCTCTTGAACGCATTCAGAGAATTGGCCTCCACTGCCTTCTGAGGCAGCGAATTCCACAGATTCACAACTCCCTGACTGAAAAAGTTCTACTCGATTCTACTCGAAGCTTCGATTCTACTCTGCCATTCAATCATAGCTGATCTATCTTTCCCTCTCAACCTCATTCTCCTGCTTTCCTCCATCACCTTTGACACCAGTACTAATCAAGTATTTAAAAATACCCAATGACTTAGCCTCCACAGCCATCTGTGGCAATGAATTCCAGATTTACCACCCTCTGACTAAATAAATTCCTCCTCCTTTCTAAAGGTACGTCCTTTTATTCTTAACCTACAAACCTGCACATCTGTGGAGTGTGGGAGCAAACCTGAGTATCCGGAGGAAATCTGCCCAGTCATGGGAAGAACGTGCAAACTCCACACCCGAGGTCAGGATCGAACCTGGGTCTCTGTTGCAGTGCGGCAGTGACTCTACTAGCTGTGCCACTCAGCCACGCTCTACACTGGAGGTATTAGTCAGCAAGGAGTAGACTTGGTTACACGATCATTTTAAGACAAAGTTAGATGGAGAGATAGGAAGGACCTAAACGTTCCACCTTGTCTGGGATGGGTGTTGCCCAATGAGACATCTGCCAAATGTTGTTTTCATTTAGGTTCAGGCCACAGATTATGTACTGATTGGACACAAAGCAGATTTCAGGTGGATTTTATCAATGCACAGATCAGCAGGGCTGCTCACACTCAGCTAGTACCCCAGGAGATGGCCGCGTTCTCTGCCTGTAATCTTGCCAGAGTCACCTTAAACTTAATGCTTGAACTGTTAGGGAATGTGTTTTTTATCATGAGAAAGTTCCACTCCCTTCTCAGGGAAATGGTGGAGAGTTAGATTCCTTCTTCAATCTTCTTCTTCTTGCCTGTGGCGTGCACAGCCTAAAGTTGTAGGTCAAGGGTGGACATCCAGGCCGGGCAGCAGCAGATGCTGGGTGGATAGTCTTGATGCTACCAGGGAAAAGCCTCAGTGAGCATCCACACTCCCCACCATTGTAGATGTAGTCCAGTCCATCACACAGACCAAGCTCACCACCATTCACTCCATCTACACTTCACGCTGTCTCAAGAAAGCAGCCAACATAACCAAGGGCCACTCACACCTCAATCATTCCCTCTTCTCTCCTCTCCCATCGGGCAGAAGATACAAAAGCTTGAAAACACGTACCACTGGATTGAGGAACAGTTTCTTCCCCTCTATTATCAGACTACTGAACAGTCCTCTCATAAACTAGGGTGTAGTCCCAATCTCCCAACCTCCTATCTGCGATTGTTCTCTGTAACAGTAACGTTACAATGCTGAAACACTACATTCTGCCCTGTGCTATCTTACTCTTTTCACCAACTGTTGTACTTGTGTAGGGGTTGATGGTACTGATGTGTAGTATGATGTGACTAGATAGCACACAAATGTAATCACTGTATCCTTTATCACTGTTTATCAGTGTGTACGGGTGACAATAATGAACCAACACTAATACCAAAGACAATGAGGCTGACACACCAGCCGATGTTCTGACCACCCCGTGTCTTTGCTCCTCGGGGTTTATGGACAACCATGTCAAGGAGGTACATGGATAGGACAGGTTTGGAGGGGCATGGACCAAGTGCAGGCAGGTGGGACGAGTGTAGCTGGGACATGTTGGTCAGTGTGGGCAAGTTGGGCCGAAGGGCCTGTTTCCACACTGTATCACTCTGTGACTCTATGAAGGGCCTGTTTCCACACTGTATCACTCTATGACTCTATGAAGGGCCTGTTTCCACACTGTATCACTCTGTGACTCTATGAAGGGCCTGTTTCCACACTGTATCACTCTATGACTCTATGAAGGGCCTGTTCCCACACTGTATCACTGTATGACTCCATCAGGTCCCACAGGTCCCATGTCAGGGAGATTCAGGGCGGCCCTGGAGAGAGTTCAATCCCTCTCCTCCCTACCCGCTGACTGAAGCAGAGAGGGGAACGTGGAGACATGGTGGCACAATGTAGCCTTGCGAACAGCAAGCATCCCATCATTATGACAACACCAGTGGTTCGGGCTTGGCGAGACTCAGTGGAAAATAATCCATGGCTGTGTGGCTGAGTGAAATCAGACTCTGTTCGTGCCCTCAGCCAGTGTTTCTGACTTGCTCGCTTGACTTCCAATCTCTCAGCTATAAGGGCCAGTGTACCTTTGATTTCGTTTTTAATCTCCCTGCAACTCCCTTTTCCGCTCTGCACACCGGGCACTTTGCCAACCAGCTCTGGGGCCTTCTTGGCCTGATGACGCTGTGGAGAGGTGATGGGGTTCGTGAGGAAGCAGGAGCAGTGAACAGCCTCAGCTGATGATGACCAAAGAGTCAACCAGCCTGTGTTAAATTCTGAAGAAGGGTCTCGACCCGAAATGCCACCCATTCCTTCTCTCCAGAGATGCTGCCTGACCCGCTGAGTTACTCCAGCACTCTGTGAAACATCACCTATCCATGTTCTCCACAGATGCTGCCTGACCCGCTGAGTTACTCCAGCACTCTGTGAAACGTCACCTATCCATGTTCTCCAGAGATGCTGCCTGGCCCGCTGAGTTACTCCAGCACTCTTTGCCTTTTTTTGTAAACGACCATCCGAGGGGTGATCTTAGAGGGGTGGAAGATCATGTGTGGAATAGAGAGGTGGTTAAATGCACAGTCATTTACCCAGAGCAGGGGAATCAAGAACCAAAGGACAGAGATTTCATGTGAGAGGGGAAAATGTAATAGAAACCCAAAGGGCAACGTTTTGACACAGGGGGTGGTGGGTGTATGGAACGAGCTGCCAGAGGAGGAACAATAACACCGTTTTAAAGACACTTGGACAGGTTGAGAGGGGTATGGGTCAAATGAAGGGAAAATGGGACAAGCCTTGATGGGGGATCTTGGTCGGAATGGACAAGTTGGCCATGGGGCCTGTTTCCGTGCTGTACGAGACTCCGTCTGCAAATCGTGGCATTACAGAGATATGCAGGCGAAGGTCGGAGGGCGGTTAGCATGTTGCTTTGCAGACGAGAAAGGTTCTCGGGATTAGTTTCACCGCAAAATGAGGCTGGAACCGAGTCTCTCAAATTTCCTGTGGCACTGACTGTGCAGAAAGGAGAATCAGGTTGAGGGCCAGCAGGGAGGGGAAGGGGAAGGGGACGGGGACGGTTGGGTTGTGCAAGGTGCCCAAAGCTGCTCAACCACAAGCCGAGTATAAATAACCACGGGTGGCTGTTTCCCAACACGGAACGTGGGGCTTCGCAAAGGTCAACGTCTACATCTGCCACCCAGGAGTTGTGAGATCCCTCGGAAAAGTCAACGTGGATAATCGTTGTTCATTGTTCCCCTCCTCCTCTGCTCTTGGACTTGCACAGCTCAATGGATGGCGTCCAAGTTAATAGTCAAAATTTCAAACAGCTTTGTCCCTGCAGTCAAAATAAACCCATGTGTTTTTAATGCTGCAAGAGCAGAACCCAGGACCGTGAGTTCCATGTGGGTTTCATGCCGCACTGACTAGAGTTCCTTTGCCTTTTAACGATCAGTGGAGTTGAGCTTTGTGTAAAGCACAAAGTATTTTTATCCTTCAGTACAGTTTCCTTGCGGGACAAATTAATCTTTCAAAGAAGAAGAGACAAGGCTCTTGGTTGGAGATATAGAGCCTGGAACACAAGAGTCTTGGCGTCATTGCAAGATAGCATAGTATAACACGGAAACAGGCCCTTCGGCCCACCTTGTCCATGCCGGCCAAGTTGGCATACTGGGCTAGTCCCATTTGGAGTCATAGAGTGATACAGCACAGAAACAGGCCCTTCGGCCCAATGCCCATGCCGATCAAGATGCCCCATCTACACTTATCCCATCTGTCCGCATTTGGTCCATATCTCTCGAAACCGTTCCTATCCATGTACCTGTCCAAATACCTGTTAATTTGCCTGCATTTGGTCCATAGCCAACTAAATCGGTCCAGATGTCTACTCTTGGCGTGTGGGGTTAATGGCTTTTGGAGAAGCCCACCAAGTGTTGAACAACAGGGACAGCCAGGTCCACAAGTGGTTAGGTGATGATGGTGTTGATCTTTGATGATGTTGGCTGCCTTTTTCAGGCAGCACTTGCTGTAGATCCCTTTGATGTTGTGGAGGTCAATGAGGGACCCATGATGGACTGGCCAATGTCCACCACTTTCTGCAGTCTCCTTTGCTCCAACGTGTTCAAGTTATTGAACCAGGCTGTGGTGCAACTAGTCAGTCCGTTCTCCACCTGTATACCTGGAGAACTTCAATAGATTATCTGCCGACATACCCGAATCTTCTTAAACATCTGAGGAAGGAGAGGCATGGGCGAGCTTCCTTTGTAAGTGCTTCAACATGCTGAGCCCAGGACAGATGCACCTGCCCAAGAACTTGAAGCCGGTGAAATTCTCCTCCTGGACTAAATAATGTGTTTAAAGTTGAACTATAACCTTGGCATAAGTTCATAAGGTCATAAGGGATAGGAGCAGAATTAGGCCGTTTGGCCCATCAAGACAACTGCACCATTCAATCATGGCTGATCCATCTCTCCCTTCTAACCCCATTCTCCTGCCTTCTCCATATAACCCCTGACACCCGTACTAATCAATAATCTATCTGTCTCTGCCTTAAAAATATCCACTGACTTGGCCTCCACAGCCTTGTGTGGCAATGAATTCCACAGATTCACCACCTTCTGGCTAAAGAAATTCCTCCTCATCTCCTTCCTAAACGAACGCCCTTTAATTCTGAAGCTGTGCCCTCTGGTCCGAGACTCTCCCACCAGTGGAAACATCCTCTCCACATCCACTCTATCCAGGCCTTTCACTACTCGGTTATTTTCAATGAGGTCCCCCCTCACCCTTCTCAACTCCAGCGAGTGGAATGATGCTGCTGAATGATCAGCCACTGGACTTCCTATTCCGTGAAGCTAATGTGGCCGCTCCTATCCTTCTACTGGCTATCCACCGTGGGCTGACGGTGGCTTCACTGTTTGCTTTGGCAACCGTTGCCCTGGAAAAAACTGGTGTGTTTTCAGGAGCAGATTAACTGGCAAATGAGATTGTACCTACAATTAATGATCAAACATTTCATTGTGAAATTGTATTTACCTTGCATATCGCTGCTAGAATTAAATAGAAATTTAGCTTTCTCCTGCCTTGTTGCTGAGTGATGGGGGGAATGTTGCAAAGGTCACTATGGCATCTGCCTCCACCACCATTCCTGGCACTGCGTTCCAGGCCCTCATCACCCTCTGTGTAAAAAACCTGCCTCTCCTTTCACCTTAAACCTGTGCACTCTCATCCTCGACATTGCAGGGTAGAAGCTGTTCTTGAACCTGGAGGTCATTAAGGCTGAAGTTCCTGGTGCCACAGCAGAGAGATTTTTACTGAGGTCCATGTGTTTTGATAATCTCCGCAACTTTCAAGGGAAACATTGACTCTTCTTTCATTCAGCATTTTGTGGCCGGCAGGAAACGCGAGGGTAGGAGGACTTGCAGAATAAGTGAAGCGGGCATTGACTTGTACAATGTTCCAATACTACCCTTCACAAGAGATTTATTGCTTGGTCCATTGCGGAATGTGCCAAGCTGTGATAGCAACGTGCTATAAATCTAAGGCAGAGGAATTTGGATCTAAGGCATGTGTGAATGGCACCTCTTCCCTCCTATGACATAGGAGCAGAGGTAGGCCATTCGGCCCATTGGTCTGCTCCACCATTCGAACATTGCTGATCTCTCTCTCCCTCTCAACCCCATTCTCCTGCCTTCTTCCTGTAACCTTTGACGCCCTTACTAAGCAAGAGCCTATCTATCTCTGCTTTAAAAATACCCTTTGACTTGGCCTTCCTGGAAATGAATTCCACAGATTCACCACCCTCTGAGTAAAGAAATTCTTCCTCATCTCCTTCCTAAACGTAGGTCCTTTTATTCTGAGGCCGTGCCCTCTGGTCCTAGACTCTCCCACTGGTGGAAACATCCTCTTTGCATCCACTCGGTCCAGGACTTTCACTATTAGGTAAGTTTCAATGAGGTCCCCCTTCCTCCTTCTACACTCCAGCGAGTACAGGCCCAGTGCTGTCAAACGCTCCTCATACGTTAACCCACTCATTTCTAAGTGTATGTGTGTGTGTGTTTGTATTTCTATGTGTGTGTGTGTGTGTGTGTGTGTGTGTGTGTGTGTTTCTATGTGTGTGTGTGTGTGTTTTTTTTCTATGTGTGTGTGTGTGTTTGTGTGTGTGTGTGTGTGTTTCTATGTGTGTGTGTGTGTTTCTATGTGTGTGTGTGTTTCTGTGTGTGTGTGTTTCTATGTGTGTGTTTCTATGTGTGTGACAATAGACAATAGACAATAGACAATAGGTGCAGGAGTAGGCCATTCAGCCCTTCGAGCCAGCACCGCCATTCAATGCGATCATGGCTGATCACTCTCAATCAGTACCCCGTTCCTGCCTTCTCCCCATACCCCCTCACTCCGCTATCCTTAAGAGCTCTATCCAGCTCTCTCTTGAAAGCATCCAACGAACTGGCCTCCACTACCTTCTGAGGCAGAGAATTCCACACCTTCACCACTCTCTGACTGAAAAAGTTCTTCCTCATCTCCGTTCTAAATGGCCTACCCCTTATTCTTAAACTGTGGCCCCTTGTTCTGGACTCCCCCAACATTGGGAACATGTTTCCTGCCTCTAATGTGTCCAATCCCCTAATTATCTTATATGTTTCAATAAGATCCGCCCTCATCCTTCTAAATTCCAGTGTATACAAGTCCAATCGCTCCAGCCTTTCAACATACGACAGTCCCGCCATTCCGGGAATTAACCTAGTGAACCTACGCTGCACGCCCTCCATAGCAAGAATATCCTTCCTCAAATTTGGAGACCAAAACTGCACACAGTACTCCAGCTGTGGTCTCACCAGGGCCCAGTACAACTGTAGAAGGACCTCTTTGCTCCTATACTCAACTCCTCTTGTTACGAAGGCCAACATTCCATTGGCTTTCTTCACTGCCTGCTGTACCTGCATGCTTCCTGCATGCATTGACTGATGCACTAGGACACCCAGATCTCGTTGAACTCCCCCTCCTCCTAACTTGACACCATTCAGATAATAATCTGCCTTTCTATTCTTACTTCCAAAGTGAATAACCTCACACTTATCTACATTAAACTGCATCTGCCATGTATCCGCCCACTCACACAACCTGTCCAAGTCACCCTGCAGCCTTATTGCATCTTCCACACAATTCACACTACCCCCCAGCTTAGTATCATCTGCAAATTTGCTAATGGTACTTTTAATCCCTTCGTCTAAGTCATTAATGTGTTTGTGTGTGTGTGTTTCTAAGTGTGTATGTTTCCATGTGTGTGTGTTTTTATGTGTGTGTGTTTCTATGTGCGTGTGTTTGTGTGTGTGTTTCTATGTGTGTGTGTGTTTTTATGTGTGTGTGTGTGTGTTTTTATGTGTGTGTTTCTATGTGTGTATGTTTCCATGTGTGTGTGTTTTTATGTGTGTGTGTTTCTATGTGCGTGTGTTTCTATGTGTGTGTTTGGGTGTTTCTAAATGTGTGTTTGGGTGTTTCTATGTGTGTGTGTTTCTATGTGTGTGTGTGTTTGTGTGTGTGTGTTTCTATGTGTGTTTCTATGTGTGTGTGTGTTTGTGTGTGTGTGTTTCTATGTGTGTTTCTATGTGTGTGTGTGTTTGTGTGTGTGTGTGTTTCTATGTGTGTATGTTTCCATGTGTGTGTGTGTTTGTGTGTGTGTGTTTCTATGTGTGTGTGTTTCTATGTGTGTGTTTGGGTGTTTCTAAGTGTGTGTGTGTTTGTATGCCTGTTTGCTTGAGTTGCCTATTGCGTGCTAATTCCTGCCTCGTGCCCTGCGGCCTGTGGCTTTAGATTACAGCTTTCCTCAGCGAGACAGTCAGTGACGTTTGTGCGGGGAGGGAAACACTGATAGGCAGCGACTACAGCTCATTGTGTCTGCGTGTGTGACTTTGTTAAGTCTCCATGGTGACCACTATCTGGGCTGAGAGGGGTTTATTGGCACTAGGTCCCAGGGAGGTAACAGAGGTGGGGAACAATGGAGGGGGGCAGACCAATCGGCGGACCACCACAGCTGGCAATGTCCACCTTTCCCTTCATTTATTTAGGTTTTACTTCCTCCATGCTACAAGGCAGTGGGAGGGCAATGCAGCTAATAGACCAGGGTGGATAATAAATGTAGACCAAACCCACATCCTGTTGGAGTTTACAGTAACCATGCCAACCCCTTCAGATTTGATTCTTAGTTAAAAAAGCAATCAGAGTGTAGGAAATGAGCAGCAGAAAGGAACACGGTTTAAAAATACATAAAGAGAAAATAACTCCTTGTTCAGTTGGTTCCAGGTGTGAGAGGATTTTGTTCAACTCTATTTAGAGCTCCTGCACTTTTCTCTGGAACTGCAATGCTATAATGCTGTAACATGGAGAACATTCAAGAGAGACCTAGATAGAGCTCTTAAGGATAGAGGAGTCAGGGGGTATGGGGAGAAGGCAGGAACGGGGTACTGATTGAGAATGATCAGCCATGATCACATTGAATGGTGGTGCTGGCTCGAAGGGCCGAATGGCCTCCTCCTGCACCTATTGTCTATTGTCTATTGAAAGAAGTAACTGCAGATGCAGGTTTACAACAAAAAAAAGACACAAAGTGCTGGAGTAACTCAGCGGATCAGACAGCATCCCTGGAGAACATGGATAGATAACGTTTCACAGAGTGCTGGAGTAACTCAGCGGGTCAGGCAGCATCTCTGGAGAACATGGATAGGTGACGTTTCACAGAGTGCTGGAGTAACCCAGCGGGTCAGGCAGCATCTCTGGAGAACATGGATAGGTGACGTTTCACAGAGTGCTGGAGTAACTCAGCGGGTCAGGCAGCATCTCTGGAGAACATGGATAGGTGACGTTTCACAGAGTGCTGGATTCACAGTGCTGGAGTAACTCAGCGGGTCAGGCAGCATCTCTGGAGATCATGGATAGGTGACGTTTCGGGTTGGGACTCTTCCTTCAGACATTGTTGAGAAGGGATAACGAAAGGTGGAAGAGAGGAGGGGCAGGAATCACAGAGGGGGAGCAATGAGAGGGGGTCTTACAGTATTCCCAACAGAGAGAGGAGGAGAACTTGTTCAAAGTAGACATACCATATTCTGCATCCTGGTCCCCACATAACTCTGACAAGTCCAATCACTTTGATGTAGTTTATGATCAATATATCCTAACATAGCGTGATGTTGAACTTAAGATAGACACAAAAAGCTGGAGTAACTCAGCGGGACAGGCAGCTTTTCTGGAGAGAAGGAATGGGTGACGTTTCGGGTTGAGACCCTCCTTCAGACTGAAGTCCCGCTGAGTTACTCCGGCTTTTTGTGTCTATCTTCGGTTTAAACCAGCATCTGCAGTTCCTTCCTACACGTGATGTTAAACTTGTTCAACCAGAGACGAGAGCTTTAGCACGACTGCACGGAGTAATTCAATGGCTGAACTCAAAAGCTTTGGAGTTTTTCATGGATATTAATAAAGCTCCCTGCCTGTGCAGAAGCTGATGAAGGGGTTATCTTTTTAACCATCCTGGTTTCTGCAAGGTAGAGTGTATGGCCCTTGTACACTCAGCAGGATGGCCCTTGTACACTCAATCTGTATGGCCCTTGTCCACTCAGGGCCTGGGTGGGGCAATCAGAATCGGGGGTGAGGAGGGGGGTTTTTTTGTTGATTAATACTGAAAGTGAGAGAATGTCTCATTGCAGTCATGTGAGGTGTTGAAGCATTTCAGCACGCAGCAGTAGTGCAGCAATGATTCAGACAAGTCACGCTACTTGTTAGTGCGGCTGGCAGCAGGGAGGAGGGGTGAGGGGGGACGGGGACGATGAGGCTGAGGGTCAGGCACCATCCTGTCACCGTAACGCACCACGGGGAGGCAGAGATAGAGAGATTCTTGATCAGTGCGAGCGTCAGGGGTTATGGGGAGAAGGCAGGAGAGTGGGGTTAGGAGGGAGAGATAGATCAGCCATGGTTGAATGGTGGAGTAGACTTGATGGGCCGAATGGCCTAATTCTGCTCCGATCAGGTATGACTTGATGACCTGATGTGGTGTTAATCCACTGCACCAACCTATTCCAGTCCGATCAGTCAGCAGAAGGGTCCCGACCCGAAGCGTCACCTACCCACGTTCTCCAGAGATGCTGCCTGACCCGCTGAGTTACTCCAGCACTCTGTGAAACATCACCGATCCATGTTCTCCAGAGATGCTGCCTGACCTGCTGAGTTACTCCAGCACTTTGTGTCTATCTTTGTTATAAACCAGCATCTGCAGTTCTTTGTTTCTACTATATCCATATCCATGCCCAATGACAGGACTGCCGCTAAAATGCACCATTTTACCACATAATAATAATCCTCTTTATTCTCACCACCAATTCAGTGAATGAGAAGTGGGAATAAAGAGAATTATTTTTAATTTAATTTAAAAATTTACCCCTTGGTTATTAACACATCAGCTGCCAGAATTAATTTGGTTCAATTTACCCTCTCAGAAGCCCTCAGAGTGTTCTGCACTTCCAATAAAGCATCTCTTAATTTTCAAACGGTAGCTTGTCGACCTGAAATAGGATCAGTTTCTCTCTCTCTCTGTCCACAGACGCTGCCTGACTCGCCAGGCATTTCTACGTTTATTTCAGATTTCTAGTATCGGCAGGATTTTGTTTCTGGCCCAGCTTAATGTTTGGGAGGTGGAGGGAGCGGAGTTCGTCTGCACGACTGAAGGGGTGAGGGTGACCAGGCCATTTATTTCCCTGTTAGCAGTTCATGTTTTTGCGGGGACTATCGATAGAAGCGGCCATCCACAGGGGCTACAATCACCACCTTCCCTTGAAAGCAAACACAATATGAAGGAAGATTGGCTGAAAATGGTGTTGAGGTAAAACAACAACCATGATCTCAGTTTAGTGTATTGTCACGTGTACCGAGGTACAGTGAAAAGCTTTTGTTGCGTGGTAACCAGTCAGCAGAAAGACAATACACGATTACAATCGAGCCATTTAGAGTGCATAGATACGTTGTAAGGGAATAATGTTTAGTGCAAGGTAAAGCCAGCAAAGTCTGATCAATGATAGTCCGAGGGTCCCCGATGACATAGATAGTAGGTTAGCTCTGCTCGCTTGTGGAATGATAGAGCAGACTCTAAGGGCTGAATGGCCTCCTCCTGCACCTATCCCATGTTTAAACACTGGTGGTTGTGCTCCATTCAAGACCCCATCATTCCTCATCCCAATCTACCAGTGAGATCCTTCTTAGTTTAGTTTAGAGATACAGTGTGAAAACAGGCCCTTCGGCCCACTGAGTCCACACCGACCAGCGATCCCCGCATGCTAGCACTATCCTACACACACTTTGGACAGTTTTTGCATTTACACCAAGCCAATTAACCTACAAACCTGCACGTCTTTGGAGTGTGGGAGGAAACCGAAGATCTCGGAGAAAACCCACACAGGTCACGGGGAGAACGTACAAACTCTGTACAGACAGCACCCGTAGTCGGGATCGAACCGGGGTCTCTGGCGCTGTGAGGCAGCAACTCTACCGCTGCGCCACCGTGCCGCCCTCACCTGTTCCTCACCTGTTTCTCCAACCTGTCTTTAACCAGATCTAATCTGTTCACCCCAATTACAAGTTCCATATTCTTACCCAGCTTTGGGTGAAGACGTGCCTCTGAAATTGTTCAACTGCATTCATGGTTTGCCTCTTACCACAGTTGTGAACATTTACTCTGTATCCACACAACTCTTTACTCCAAAGACCTTGATTAGGTCACCTCAAGACTTCAATTCAGTAAATGAGGTGGGAGGTGGGGAAATGAACCACAATGATTAAGGAAGTCTAAATTGAACTAAAAAAGGAGAACTTATGACAGATGAAAATAAGGGAAGCAATAAACTTTTTTTTTCATTCTCAGAATGAGCAGAGCCAGCATAGAATTGTGAAAGGAAAATCACGTTTGATTTTAGTACTTGGACTGCAGGAAGCTGAGAGGCGATTTTATAGAGATGTGTAAAATCATCAGTGGAATTGACAGGATGAATGCAGAGAGTATTTTATCCACAGTAGGAGAATCAAGAACCAGAGGACATTGGTTTAACTTGAGAGGGACAAGATTTAATAGGAACCTGAGGGGCAACTTTTTAATTCAGATAGTGGTGGGTGTATGGAACGAGCTGCCATGGGAGGTAGTTGAGGCAGGTGCAATGCAGTATTTAAAAGACTTTGTACATGGATAGGAAAAGGTGTAGAGAGGATATGGACCACACGCAAGCATGTGGGACTAGTGTAGATGGGCCTAGTGTAGATGGGCCATAGAAACATAGAAACAGAAAAATAGGTGCAGGAGTGGGCCATTCAGCCCTTAGAGTCAGCACCGCCATTCAATATGATCATGGCTGATCATCAAAAATCAGTACCCCGTTTCTGCTTTTTCCCCATATCCCTTGATTCCTTTAGCCCTCAGAGCTAAATCTAACTCTCTCTTGAAAACATCCAGTGAATTGGCCTCGATTGCCTTCTGTGGCAGAGAATTCCACAGATTCACAACTCTCTGGCTGAAGATGTTTTTCCTCATCACAGTCCTTATTCTTAAACTATGGCCCCTGGTTCTGGACTCTCCCAACATCGGGAACATTTTTCCTGCATTTAGCCTGTCCAATCCTTTAAGAATTTATGTTTCTATAAGATCCCCTCTTCTAAATTCCATTTAATACAAGCCCAGTCAACCCATTCTTTCATGTGGAACTAGTGTAGATGGGGCATGTGGGACTAGTGTAGATGGGGCATGTGGGACTAGTGTAGATGGGGCATGTGGGATTAGTGTAGATGGGGCATGTGGGGTTAGTGTAGATGAGGCATGTGAGACTAGTGTAGATGGGGCATGTGGGACTAGTGTAGATGGGGCACATGAGACTAGTGTAGATGGGGCATGTGGGACTAGTATAGATGGGGTATGAGGGACTAGTGTAGATGGGTCATGTGGGACTAGTGTAGATGGGTCATGTGGGACTAGTATAGGTGGGGCATGTGGGACTAGTATAGGTGGGGCATGTGGGACTAGTATAGGTGGGGCATGTGGGACTAGTATAGGTGGGGCATGTGGGACTAGTATAGGTGGGGCATGTCGGTCAGCATGGATGGATTGGGCTGAATATCCTGTTTCCATGTTGTATGATTCTCCCGTTCTATGACTAACCTGCTGAAGTTCCTTAAAGCTGTGACTCGTAGAACAAATAAGAGGGAACCAGTGTATTTGAATTTCCCAGTGGCTTTCAGCAAAGTCCCAGAGGGAATGGCCCAGCAAGGTTAGCGCAATGTTTAAGAAGTATTTAGACAGATACATGGATGGGCCAGTTTTGGCGGGATATGGACCAAAAGCAGGCAGGTGGGATTGGTGTAGATGGGACATGTGGGTCGATGTGGGCAAGTTAGGCAGAAGGGCCAGTTACCACACTGTATCACTCTATGGCTCTATGACTCTGCATTGAATTAGGCACTGGTATTGGGTTATTAGTGTTGTACCGAGAAACTGTGAAAAACGTTTGTATCCTTTCCAATCAAATCATACTAAACATGAGTACAATCATCTCACACACAAGTACAACAGGTTGTGCAAAGTGAAAAATACCAGGGTACAGAATATGTTACAGTAATAAAGTGTTACAGTTACAGGGGAAAGTGCAAGGTCTACTCTGGTAGCTTGGAAGATCGGGACCACACATTGGTTTAAGGGATGGGCGTTCAGGAGACTGACAGCAGTGGGAATAAAGTTGTTCCTCAGTCTGGTGGTAGCTTTTCAAGCTTTTGTATCTTCTGCCCGACGGGAGAGGGGAGAAGAGAGACAGACTGGGGCATGAGTCGTTCTTTATTATGTTGGCTGCTTTCCCAAGGCAGTGTGGGGCAGATGGAGGTGATTAGGGTGAGACTGGTCTGTGTGAAACACTGTCAGAGGTTGAGGGTTGGTTGCTGTGTGCCAGGTGTGCTGTGTACCAGGTGTGTTGCTTTCACCGTCCGGCGCGGCCTGGAATAGGCCGCGAACCTTTCACCACCCGGTGGGGGCTTCAATATCGGGAGCCCCGACCGCCCCGACGTGGCAACTCCAACAGCCTGACCGAGGGAGAAGAAGGCAGGGAAGAGAAAATACATTCTGGCCTTCCATCACAGTGAGGAGGGACTGGAGGAGACTCACTGTGATGGATGTTTCTTTTGTTTGGTGTTAGTTTATGATTGTATGTGTTATTGCATTTTTATTGATTATTCTTATTGGTCTTATTGTTGAACTGCGGGTAATGTTTCATTTCACTACACAATTATGTGTATGTGACAAATAAACGACTATTGATTGACTATTGATTGATTGAAGGAGTGGCAAGGAAGTTAGCAAGGCTATGTCTAGGCGGGATTTAAGGGACAAAGCTCGAGGCCCAGCAACCCACAATACATCAGTGAGGACACCAAACATCATACTTTTGAGTCTGCTGATGATACAAAACAACGTGAAATCATGAGTGGGGAGGAGGATGTAGCGAGACCTCAAGGGGTTGTGGACAAGCTGAGTAAGTGGGTGAGAACACACCAGATGCAACATCACATGGGCTTTGGTGACCAAAGCAGAAACGTAGAGCGTCTTTGTTTAATTACCACAGATTGGTTGTGTTGATGTTCACAAGAGCCAACATCCAAGAGGTCAAACATGGTCTGTCGGTTGTTCTGGCAACAGGGTTTGATTTCCGAGGGTCAGAAGCAGCACTGTAGTTGTTTCAGGGCCGGTGGATCCCAGCAATGTTAACTGACAGAGTGATGTTTGTAGCAGCTGCATGTAATGGGGGGAACACAGAGACTAGAAAACACCCAATGTCATGCACAGCCTTCCTCAACATAGCACCTGGTACACAGCACATCTGGTACACAGCACATCTGGTACACAGCACACCTGCCCCCAACACACCTGCCCCCAACACACCTGGCCCCAACACACCTGCTGCCCAACACACCTGGTACACAGCTCACCTGGTGCCCAACACACCTGGTACACAGCACACCTGCCCCCCACACACCTGGTTCACAGCACACCTGGTGCCCAACACACCTGGTACACAGCACACCTGCTGCCCAACACACCTGGCCCCAACACACCTGGTGCCCAACACACCTGGCCCCAACACACCTGCTGCCCAACACACCTTGTGCCCAACAAACCTGCCCTCAAAATACTGCCCCCAACACACCTGGCCCCAGCACACCTGATACACAGCACACCTGGTACACAGCACACCTGGTACACAGCACACCATCCCCCAACACACCTGGTACACAACACACCTTGTGCCCAACAAACCTGCCCTCAATATATCTGCCCCCAACACACCAGCATACCTGGTGTCCTTTAGAAGGATGAGGGGGGATCTTATTGAAACATATAAGATAATTAGGGGATTGGACACATTAGAGGCAGGAAACATGTTCCCAATGTTGGGGGAGTCCAGAACAAGGGGCCACAGTTTAAGAATAAGGGGTAGGCCATTTAGAACTGAGATGAGGAAAAACGTTTTCAGTCAGAGAGTGGTGAAGGTGTGGAATTCTCTGCCTCAGAAGGCAGTGGAGGCCAGTTCGTTGGATGCTTTCAAGAGAGAGCTGGATAGAGCTCTTAAGGATAGCGGAGTGAGGGGGTATGGGGAGAAGGCAGGAACGGGGTACTGATTGAGAGTGATCAGCCATGATCGCATTGAATGGCGGTGCTGGCTCGAAGGGCTGAATGGCCTACTCCTGCACATATTGTCTATTGTCTATTGTCTAAACTTGGTGCCCAACACACCAGTGCCCAGCACACAGTGCCCAATGGTCCTGGTGCCCAGCCAAGACAAGGGCCTAATGCAGGCAGGTGCGATTAGCTAAGCTTGCCACCTTGGTTGGCATGGACCGGTTAGGCTGAAGGGCCTGTTTCCACATGCTGTACAGTTCTATGACTCTAATATAGTCGGTCAAGAAAATACATGGCATTTTGTTTGCAGAGAGAGGGTGAGCCCGCCATGGTGAGAGTTGTGGAGAGGTGTGGATATGTATAGCAGATAACGACCAGACCATGGGGAGGGTGGGTGAGATGATAAAGGACAGGAGGCAGCTCGGGTGGGCAAGAGGCGCCAGCAGGAGCGGGTCGGGCCGAATCGCCTCTTTACCGCTTTCGAGTTGAAACCACGAAGTTTTTATTGTTACCGGCTGTTGCCCGGGTAACGTGTACACATCTTGGTCGGCAGTTCAGTAACTGAGAGGTTGTCTATACAACACTCCCGGGGGCGGAGTCGCCAACAAATTCCTGAACGTGACCAGATACCATAATATTACATATATAGGTTGCTTCCACAAACCAACATGCATCTTTATTTTTCAGCTGATTATTAATGATTTAATATTTGGAAAATGTATCCCAATCTGATTCCTCTCACTCAACAAAGTTGAATAGGTCCAAGATTCCTGGCAATACTGAGTCCTCTCCCAGAAATAGACCCCCTCAGAGTGCGTCACCACCCTTCAGTTGTAGAAAGGGTGTAGGAAGGAACTGCCTGGTTTAAACCGAAGATAGACACTTTGGGACAGGCAGCATTTCTGGAGAGAAGGAATGGGTGGCGTTTTGGATCTGAAGAAGGGTCTCGACCCAAAACATCACCTATTCCTTTTTATCAGAGACGCTGTCTGACCCACTGAGTTACTCCAGCCTTTTGTGTCTATCTTCAAGAACTACAAATGTTGGTTTATGCCGAAGATAGACATAAAATGCTGGAGTAACTCAGCGGGACAGGTAGCATCTCTGGAGAGAAGGAATGGGTGAGCTTTCAAGAGAGAGCTAGATAGAGCTCTTAAAGATGGCGTAGTCAGGGGGTATGGGGAGATGGCAGGAACGGGGTACTGATTGTGAATGATCAGGCATGATCACATTGAATGGCGGTGCTGGCTCAAAGGGCCGAATGACCTCCTCCTGTACCTATTGTCTATTGTCTATTGTTTCGAGTCGAGACCCTCCTTCAGACCCGAAATGTCACCCATTCCTTCTCTCCAGAGATGCTGCCTGTCCCGCTGAGTTACTCCAGCATTTTGTGTCTATATGTCACTGGTTGATGATGTTGCAGGTAAACCAATTATCCATCCAACATTCACCTCTCTTTGCTCACGTGTAAACATAGATGGAATTACCAATAGTATCTGTGGTGAAGCCTCCATAAAATTACTGCTCAAGGTCAAATTAACTGGTTAGTGTACACTGTCGAACTTCTACAGGTTTACCGTGGAGAACACACTGACTGGTTGCATCACGGCCTGGTTTGACAACTCAAACACCCAGGAATGAAGGAGGTTGCAGAAAGTGGTGGACACTGCCCGGTCCATCACAAATACTGACCTCCCCACCATCAAAGGGATCTACTGGAGTTTAGATTGGAGTGTGAAGTGTGTACATATGGGCAGCATGTGCATGCACATGTGTCTATGCGTATGTCTGTAGTGTGTTTGCATAGTGTGTGTGCCTGTGCATTTTATGTGTGCATATGTGAGGTGTTGCTTGTGCATGTGTGTTGCGACAATTCAGTGTTGAGATGTGTGCGTGTGTGCGTGTGAAATGTGTGCATGTGTTTTGGAATGTGTGTGTATATTGTGTGCGAATGTGTGTGCAAATGTGCGTGTGTGTGTGTATTGTGTGTGAATGTGTGTGTGCTTGGGACGTGTATATGGAGAAAGATGCAGACTGACTGTGACACATCCCTCTCTCTCCCTACAATGGCCAGTCCAGACTCATTGGTGAAGATCGGCCTCTGTGTTGGGGCAGTGGGGAATGAACATTGAATCCCCAGGCAACATTAAACCAGGCGAAGGGGCCCAGGGCTCCAGAAATTAAAATTCTCCAAGGAAAGATAGGACAGGTTTAGAGGGATATGGGCCAAATGCAGGCAAGTGGGTCACGTGGAGATTGTACATGTGTCTGAAGAAGGACCTCGACCCAAAACGTCACCTATTCCTTTTCTCCAGAGATGCTGTTTGACCCACTGAGTTTTTTGTATCTATCGTAGATGGCTCATGTTGGGCAGTGTGGGCAGGTTGGGCCGAAAGGGCCTGTCTCCATACTGTATGACTTCATGACTCTATGAAAGACATGGCTGATTTCAGGCTCTGTAACATTCCACATTGGGGGGTGAGAGCAGAAAACTGTAACCCCTGAGCCACGTGGGAAACATGTGTTCATGTGTGGAGCAAATCCCCCTCCCAATTCTTGGAATTCCATCTCATGCTTTGAGTTTGAGGTCACCAAGCTACAGGTAGGAAGGATAGGACAGGTTCAGAGGGATAAGGGCCAAACGCGGGCAGGTGGGACCAGTGTAGCTGAAAAAATACACATTTTGTTCGCTCCACTGCGAAATCTCCTCAAGGTATGAAAACATTTTGTGTCTACCTTCCAGTGTTATGGGGACATGTTGGCCGGTGTGGGCAAGTTGGGCCGAAGGGCCTGTTTCCACACTGTATCACTCTATGACTCGATGAAAGACATGGAGATTTGGGGCACTGCAATATTCCGCATGCTATAGACAATAGATGCAGGAGGAGGTTATTCAGCCCTTCGAGCCAGCACTGCCATTCAATGTGATCATGGCTGATCATTCTCAATCAGTACCCCGTTCCTGCCTTCTCCCCATACCCCCTGACTCCGCTATCCTTAAGAGCTCTATCCAGGTCTCTCTTGAATGCATTCAGAGAATTGGCCCCCACTGCCTTCTGAGGCAGAGAATTCCACAGATTCACAACTCTCTGACTGAAAAAGTTTTTCCTCATCTCAGTTCTAAATGGCCTACCCCTTATTCTTAAACTGTGGCCCCTTGTTCTGGACTCCCCCAACATTGGGAACATGTTTCCTGCCTCTAACGTGTCCAACCCCTTAATAATCTTATACGTTTTGATATGATCTCCTCTCATCCTTCTAAAGGATGTGCATTGAGTTAATGAATGGGTCCCCTTTGGGGGATAGTGAGTTGGGGGACATGGAGTTTAGCCCACGTTTGTGCGCCCACGACACAGAGTCAGGTTCCTTGGAGAGCAGAGGCGGATGTGAACAAGGGCGGAGGGTACATCATGCTCGGTGTATACACGCGGCATTACGGCAACCCATGAGCGTCGGCGTTGACAGCAGTGGGAGGCGGCTCGCCTGTTAAAAAGGAAATCCCTTTTCAGATTAACCGAAGTCTGAGTCTGGCGACATAGGTGAGCTGTCAGAACTGCGGACTAGGGCTGGTTCTGTCTGGAAAAACAAACTGGGCGGCAACAAAGTCGAGGTAAGGACCATCTGCAAAAACTCCACAAACTTCACTTTCTGCCGGTCAGTCAAATGGAAACGTCAACTTTCCTGGAGGAGTTTGCGATTTGCTTTTGAGGATTGGCTGGGTGTTTGTTTGCGGCTGTGACCGAGAGTTGGATGTGTTTGCTGGGGCGGTGAGGCGATCTCACGGGCGAGAGGTTGTGGTGAGTTCGACTCGCTCGCCCTCCCTGGACAGGACATGTGTATCTGTCTGTCTGTCTGTCTGTCTGCTGCTGGTGGTGGTGGTGGTGGTGGTGCTGGACCTGGTGAGACTTCACCCACCCGGGTAATGAAACTCCGGTCCGACGGAGGGAGAGACGGAGGAGGGGAGGGGAGGGGAGGGCACGTCGTGGTGAATTGGAGTCGGTTTAGAGACAGACAAGGGAAATAAAGCGAGCGAAAGAGAGATCAGATTAAGGAATGATGTTGAACGAAACGTAGTGGTTGGCAAACTGAGGCGAGATGTTGGATCGGGAACCCGCCCAGGACAGACCAGCTTAATACCTGACAGAGGTAGTTGGGTCTGAAGAAGGGTCTCGATCCGAAACGTCGCCCATCCCTTCTCTCCAGAGATGCTGCCTGTCCCGCTGAGTTACTCCAGCTTTTTGTGTCTATCTTCACTGAGTTACTCCAGCACTGAGTGTCCATCCTCACTGAGTTACTCCAGCACTCTATGTCCATTCTCACTGAGTTACTCCAGCTTTTTGTGTCCATCCTCACTGAGTTACTCCAGCACTCTGTGTCCATCCTCACTGAGTTACTCCAGTACTGTGTGCCCATCCTCACTGAGTTACTCCAGCACTGTGTCCATCCTCACTGAGTTACTCCAACTTTTTGTGTCCATCCTCACTGAGTTACTCCAGTACTGTGTGCCCATCCTCACTGAGTTACTCCAGCACTGAGTGTCCATCCTCACTGAGTTACTCCAACACTGAGTGTCCATCCTCACTGAGTTACTCCAGTACTGTGTGCCCATCCTCACTGAGTTACTCCAGCACTGTGTCCATCCTCACTGAGTTACTCCAGCATTTTGTGTCCATCCTCACTGAGTTACTCCAACTTTTTGTGTCCATCCTCACTGAGTTACTCCAGCACTCTATGTCCATCCTCACTGAGTTACTCCAGCATTTTGTGTCCATCCTCACTGAGTTACTCCAGCACTCTATGTCCATCCTCACTGAGTTACTACTCCAGCTTTTTGTGTCTATCTTTTGCGTCAGTTGAGTTGTCCATTTGTGTGCGAGCGATCACGCGGTGTTGATCAGACTTGAATCTTGTCATCAGACACATCCTTGCATGGATGGGGACCGCAGACCCAGCTCCGGGCCTGGTGCAGGGTGCGATGCCTGGGAGGGGAGGGGGTTGGAGGGGATGGGGGAGCCGAGGGGAGGGGGGTTATTGTCACTCAGGGACGGTGAGGGCGGGAGGTGTCTGTGAAGAGCGGGAACTGCCCGCTCGCCACCTGTGGGCGTTGGCCCCGGCACCGGGTAGTGGGAACATGGGGCACTGGTGCGGCCCTATGTGTGTGTGTGTGTGTGTGTGAGTGTTTGTGTGTCTGGGTGTGTTTGAGTGTAAGTATTTTGTGTGTTTGAGTGTGTGTGTGTGTGTGTGTGCGTGTCTGTGAGTGTGATATTGTGTGTGTCAGTGTGTGTGAGTGTGTTTGAGTGTGTGTGTGTGAGTGAGTGAGTGTGTGTGTGTGTGTGCGTGTCTGTGAGTGTGATGTTGTGTGTGTCAGTGAGTGTGTGTGTGTATGTAAGTGTGTGTATGTGTGTGTGTGAGTGTGTTTGAGTGTGTGTGTGTGTGAGTGTGTGTGTGAGTGTGTGTGTGTGTGTGTGTGTGTGTGAGTGCGTGTGAGTGTGTGTGTGAGTGTGTGTGAGTGTGTGTGTGTGTGTGTGAGTGAGTGTGAGTGTGTGTGTGAGTGTGTTTGAGTGTGTGTGTGTGTGTGTGTGAGAGTGTGTTTGAGTGTGTGTTTGAGTGTGTTTGAGTGTGTTTGAGTGTGTGTCAGTGTGTCTGTGTGTGTGTCGGGGCCATGGGTGGATGGGGTTCCCCCCCCAAATAAAGTCGCAGCCGGTTCCCGCGGCAGCAAGATGACTTTAATTGAACTTAAAGCCGCTACAACTAAACCTTAAACGTCTTAAACTTGTCCGAGAGCGGAGGGGGTTTCGCTTTAATGTTGTGTCTACCCGGGACACCGGGAAGACGCCCAGAGAAACGTTTACAAGAGTTTTGTAACAAGTGCGTTGAACCAGAGACGCCTTTTCGCCGAAGTTTAGTTTAATGTAGTTTAGTTTAGTGATACAGCATGGAATCAGGCCCTTCGGCCCATCCCGCCCATCAATGTTATCCATGGTTAATTTATTCACAAAATGCTGGAGTAACTCAGCAGGTCAGGCAGCATCTCGGGAGAGAAGGAATGGGTGACGTTTCGGGTCAGTCTGAAGAAGGGTCTCGACCCGAAACGTCACCCATTCCTTCTCTCCCGAGATGCTGCCTGACCTGCTGAGTTACTCCAGCATTTTGTGAATAAATCGATTGATACCAGCATCTGCAGTTATTTTCTTATCCATGGTTAACTATGTTATCCTATTTTCGCGACCATTCCTGACATTACTCGGGGCAAATTACAGAGGCCAATTGACCTTCAAGCTAGTACGGACAAAATGGGCCGAATTACCTTCTTCATTGTCGGAGAGGAGATTCGGCTCCGGACTACTCGCTCATCGAAAGACTGAATAAATCATTAATTGTGGGGAGCGCCGGATGGTGTTGGGGGTGGGGGGGTGGGGAGGGAGGGGGGGGGGGAGGGGGGGGATCGCTGGAGTCAAGAGCCCGGGGTGGAGGGGGTCGGCGGTGGCCGCTGGACACCCCATGTCCCGGCCGCCCCCCTGCCTGGGGATGGACACACAGAGTGCTGGAGTAACTCAGCGGGTCAGGCAGCATCTCTGGAGAAAGGGAATAGGAGACGTTTCGGGTCTGAACTTTTCTTCAGGCTGAGAGTTATGGGAGAGTGAGACAAGGAAGTATGGGGAGGTAGAAAGGCGAATCATAGAGTGATACAGCGTGGAAACCGGCCATTCGGTCCAACTTGCCCACACCGGCCAACATGTCCCAGCCACACTAGTCCCACCTGCCCGCATTTGGCCCATATTCCTCCAAACCTGTCCTATCCAGGAACCTATCTAAATTGTCCCAGCCTCAACTACCTCCTCAGGCAGCTCGTTCCACACACCTACCACCCTATTTGGAAAAAGCTATGCCCCAGATTCCTATTAAATCTTTCCCCTCTCGCCTTAAATCTCTATGTCCTCTGGTTCTCGATTCCCCTACTCTGGGCAAGAGACTCTGTGCGTCTACCCGATCTCTCAGCGAATCCACTTCTCCCGGGTACACTCTGAGAAGGTTGTGGGGCCATTTTAACCCCAGTCGCTCCCCCAAAGCGAGTCCAAGGGTGGGACATTGGAAAGAGGTTGACATTCCTTTTTTAGGATGAAAACAAAAATTGTAAAATAAGAGAGAAAATTAACTGGATAAAACAGGGCGAAAGGCTGAGGGGGGAAAGAGCAAAATAAGATGTAGTCACACAATTGTTTCAAATCGTTCCTATTCTTGAAGGAATAGAGTTTTGTACTGTGCAGTTGGAGTGAGACGATGAGATAGAGGGAATGGTGTACGAGTCTGTTCCTTCTCTCCAGAGATGTTGCCTGACCCGCTGAGTTACTCCAGCATTTTGTGTCTACCTTATGAAATGAGACGAGAGTTTGGAATAAAGAGGGCGAAGGCGAGGTGATTGGAGCGCTGTTTGAAGAGTTTTAGAGATTTTGAGGAACGAGACAACAAAAAAACCTACGAGGATAAATACAGAACGAAGCGAAACGCAAAGAGTGGAAAGAACTGACAATGTGTCGTAGAAGGAAGGAATTAAATTAACCGAATGCATTTGGATGGAACTTCTGAAGAGTAAACATTCGGGTTCATATTTCCACAACTCCAAACTAATTTAAAACAGTGTAGGAAGGAACTGCAGATGCTGGTTTACACCGAATACAGACACAGAGTGCTGGAGTAACTCAGTGGGACAGGCAGCATCTCTGGAGAGAGGGAATGAATGGGTGACGTTTCAGGTCGGGACCCTTCTTAAGACTTATTTTAACAAAATAATCTTGCACTCTTGGCGTGGGTTAATATCGAGAGAAACTGCCAGTCGTCTGGCGAACTGCGCGGTGTGGTCGGGGTGTTTTACACACAAGGTATTTTGAAAAACCATAATTAAGTCACATTAATTGAATATATTGAGGTCTAAAGAAGGGTATCGATACGAAACGTCACCCATTCCTTGTCTACAGAGATGCTGCCTGTCCCGCTGAGTTACTCCAGCATTTTGTGTCTATCTTCACTGAGTTACTCCAGCACTTTGTGTCTATCTTCGATTTAAACCCCAGCATCTGCAGTTCCTTCCTACACAAGTCACCCCCTATTTCAATCCCCCCCCACCCCCCATAAGATGTCAAGAGGGGAAATTCGTTTTCGCTGCGAGTTTATTTAGATTTATCAGTATTTTTTTAAGATCTGCCGGGTGGATTCCAGGCATTTTGAAGTGGGGTGTGTCCCTGTCTGTGTTTGTTAAACTGTCTGCTCGCTCTTTCTCCTAAAATAACTTTCATCTCCTCAGTTTGTGGACTCAGGTGAGCAGTATAAAATCCACCTGACATTCGGCAGAAATCGACAATAAGCGCGGGGTTTACGCCGCTGTGTGGCTGATTATTTTCCAGACTATACTGTATTTAAAAAATATATATGTAGGTAATTCACAAAACCCACTGAGAGTTTATACTTGCGAGAATCGTTTTAAATCTGAATTGCGTCCTTTCACGTACTTGGTATGTCCCACTGAAGAAGAGTCTCGACCCGAAACGTCACCCATTCCTTCTCTCCCGAGATGCTGCCTGACCTGCTGAGTTACTCCAGCATTTTGTGAATAAATACCTTCGATTTGTACCAGCATCCGCAGTTATCTTCTTATCCCAGCGTGAAACGAGGAGCAGTGATAATGACCCAGGTTTGTCGTGGCTGTCTGCGGGAGAAAGTTGGGTTCCATCATAGAAACAAATGTTCAAAGTAAAATATTGTGCACAGCCGCATGAATATCGTGCAACCCTAAATAACGAGGATCAATTGAGTGATTGAGAGAATGAATATCGGCCATACGTTGTTTCTCCGTGTTTCTCTCTCTCACTGTCTTTCTCTTTCCCTGTCTCTCAATTCAATTCAATATCAATTTAAAATACTTTATTGGCATGATAAGATACATCATTATATTGCCAAAGTATATAACACAACATACACATTTAAAATGCATGAATATAAACACAAGTATACAATGCATGGGTCGATATGCCCCTGTACATCTCTGTCTCTCCCTCTCTCTCCCTCTCTCTCTCTCTCTCTCTCTCTCTCTCTCTCTCTCTCTCTCTCTCTCTCTCTCTCTCTCTCTCTCTCTCTCTCTCTCTCTCTCTCTCTCTCTCTCTCTCTCTCTCTCTCGTTTGTGTCGGATTCCCTCAATGTCACACATTAAACCGTGAAAACAGATTAATTCGGCTCAAAAAACAGTAATTAAAGTCTGGCTATAAAATAACACTGTGGAACTAGATTTTCTTTTTCTTGTACATTATTACTTGTTGTGTTGGTTGGTACGTGTTGTGTTGGTTGGTACGTGTTGTGTTGGTTGGTACTTGTGTTGGTTGGTACTTGTGTTGGTTGGTACTTGTTGTGTTGGTTGGTACTTGTTGTGTTGGTTGGTACTTGTTGTATTGGTTCCTATGTTTGTGCGATTGTCTTTGAAAGATTTGCACTGTCGCACTGTTTCAGATGTAGCACTTCTAATTTCGTGGTACTGGAATGACAATAAAGGCATATTATTATAATATTATTATTATTATTATTATTAAAATCAATTATCTGTGGGGATAATCGAAGGCGGGTTTACTCTGGTAATGTTTGATAAATGTCGAGAAATTCTGGGGCTGACGACATGTTTTCTGGATAGACATAAAATGCTGACCAGTTTAGTTTAGTATAGTTCAGGGTCAGGCAGCATCTCCGGAGAAAAGCTGGGTGGGTTGGTGACATTTAAACGGAATGTTGGAGCGTTTTGCCGTAATTTTGCATTTAAAAATAGTTTAGCTTTTAACCTTTAAGCAATTTGCACGGAAGTATTTACTACATTGGAGCATTTACAGTTGCGCCTCGCCTCTGTGATTCATGGCAGTGTACGCTCGACCAAGCGGGAGAGAAGGTCTCTAGGCACCTCAGACAGTCCAACAGGCCGGGAATTTATAAATGGAACACCGAAGATAGACACGGTTTAACGTCCTAAGTTGCATTGATTCATATTTTTCGACCTGCTCGACCCGAAACGTCACCCATTCCCTCTCTCCTAGATGCTGCCTGACCTGCTGAGTTACTCCAGCATTTTGTGATACATTCGATTCATATTTTTCAATGAGACAAGGTGGAATATAGTTTGGCCAAAGGAATCCAGCCGTGCTGAAAAGGCAATGTGAATGAACTGTTTCAACATCCAGCTATTTCCTGATGTGGCCCAACTACATGGAATAGTCACAGAGCATTTTATAGACAATACTGGAGTAACTCGGTGGGACAGGCAGCATCTCTGGAGAGAAGGAATGGGTGACGTTTCGGGTCGAGACCCTTCTTCAGGCTGAGAGTCAGGGGAAAGGGAGACGAGAGATCTGGACGATGATGTAGAAAGACAATAGACAGTAGGTGCAGGAGGAGGCCATTCGGCCCTTCGAACCTGTACGCACCGCCATTCAATGTGATCATGGCTGATCATTCTCAATCAGTACCCCGTTCCTGCCTTCTCCCCATACCCCCTGACTCCGCTATCCTTAAGAGCTCTATCTAGCTCTCTCTTGAATTCATTCAGAGAATTGGCCTCCACTGCCTTCTAAGGCAGAGAATTCCACAGATTCACAACTCTCTGACTGAAAAAGTTTTTCCTCATCTCCGTTCTAAATGGCCTACCCCTTATTCTTAAACTGTGGCCCCTGGTTCTGGACTCCCCCAACATGACGTAGAAAGATATGGAACAAATTGATGAAAGATACACAAAAAATGTAAGGACGATAAAGGAAACGGGCCATTGTTGGCTGTGGCCGAGGTCAGAACAAGTTGCAGTCTGTGGTTGTGAACTCGGTGACTTCTAGCCGCCGCACAAGATGGGCGCAGGATCTTGGGCGTGTCGCTCACAAATACATTTGTATTTTTAGACTGACATGAAAATAATGCGTTGGAGTTCACGGGCACGCACCTTTTAGACGTCGTAAACATTGTCTCTTGAACCAGCAACTTCTAGTCGGCCCGGGAAAGAGTGCCGACGATAAATTAGAGCAGTGTGGGAAGGAACTACAGATGCTGGTTTAAACTGTAGACACAGAGTGCTGGAGTAACTCAGCGGGTCAGGCAGCATCTCTGGAGAACAGGAATAGGTGACGTTTGGAGTCGAGACCCTTACATTAGTGCAGTGTTTTATTGAGCTATCCCTTGTTCACACGCAGGTTCCCCGTTTATACATCTGTGCTTTGGTCTCAACTGTTGGTGATAATGGCGGGTGGCTGCATTGTATAAAATAATGCTATGTAAATACAGGCTGTCGTCGTTGTTGAGCTGCATGTTCGCCCGTCTCCCTGGTTGAGAACGAATGACAGAATCGCCCATCGGATTTGTTGTGGACTTCCTTGGGAAACTGTCAAACTGACGATACGATACGATACGATAGAACTTCATTATATCCCAGGAGGGAAATGGATCGACAATAGACAATAGGTGCAGGAGGCGGCCATTCGGCCCTTCGAGCCATCACCACCATTCAATGTGATTATGGCTGATCATTCTCAATCAGTACCCGTTCCTGCCTTCTCCCCATACCCCCTGACTCCGCTATCCTTAAGAGCTCTATCTAGCTCTCTCTTGAATGCATTCAGAGAATTGGCCTCCACTGCCTTCTGAGGCAGAGAATTCCACAGATTCACAACTCTCTGACTGAAAAAAATCTGCCAACAGTCATAAAAACACAAAATACGTGAAACATGAAATTACAGTGACGTGTGGAGAGGATTGGGGATGTGTAAAGATTTGGGGGGAGGGTGGGGGTGGTCAGTCTCAGTCTCAGTCTACCCCACGACAGAAGGGGGTGGAGTTGTACAGTTTGATAGCCACAGGGATCTCCTGTGGCGTTCTGTGCTGCATCTTGGTGGGACCAGTCTGTTGCTGAATGTGTTCCTCAGGTTGACCAGTGTGTCATGGAGGGGGTGAGCTGGATTGTCCGGGATGCTCCGCAGTTTGAGGAGCACTTGCACGAGTCTCCATCTCCACCCTCTCATTCTAAAGACCAACTCCAAAGTCCCCTCGTATCTCCTCCAGAACATTCAAGGAAAGGTGCACGACGTGTTGGGTCTGGGGAACTATCCTCTGCATTACTGACGTTGCCAATTTTGTTTTGGAAGTTGTCGGTAAGTTGTACTTCTTTGTAAATGGCTTTTCAATTGGGAGCTGTGGCTTTGAGCAGATAGAAAATCTCTCCCCACGGGACCTGGGCCCTGAATAAATCAGGAATGTCCTGAAACTTTATTTTGGCAGATGCAGAGCTTCCATTAGCAGCTGCAGAAATATAAAATCCGAACTGCATTCACAGTCAAACTGCTCATGGGCTTTGGGCGTGCATGAGGAAGTTTTAAAGCAGGATGTTTGCAGGAACCGAGAGGTTGATCTACAGGGAGGGATTAGGCAGGCTTGAACACTAGCACAGGAGGCTGAAGGGTGATCTTATAGAGGTGTATAAGATCATGAGGGGATTAGATAGGGAAGATGCCCAGAGTCTTTTACCCAGAGTAAGGGAATCAAGTACCAGAAGACACAGGACTAAGGTGAAATGAGAAAGATTTGATGGGAATCTGAGGGACAACGTTTTCACACAGACTGTGGCAGGTAAATGGAACGAACCGCCAACTGTAAAAAGCATGCAAACTCCACACGGACAGCAACCAAGGTCAGGATTGAAACCGGATCTCTGGCGCCGGGAGGCAGCAACATTATCAGCTGTGCCACTGTGCCGCACCATTGAACAACGGTGCGGACCTTCGCTGAACACCTGCGCTCGGTCCGCATTAACCAAACTGATCTCCCGGTGGCTGAGCACTTCAACTCCCCCTCCCATTCCCAGTCTGACCTTTCTGTCATGGGCCTCCTCCAGTGCCATAGTGAGGCCCACCGGAAATTGGAGGAACAGCACCTCATATTTCACCTGGGCAGCTTGCAGCCCAGTGGTATGAACATCGACTTCTCCAACTTTAGATAGTTCCTCTGTCCCTCCCTTCCCCTCCTCCTTCCCAGATCTCCCTCTATCTTCCTGTCTCCACCTATATCCTTCCTTTGTCCCGCCCCCCTGACATCAGTCTGAAGAAGGGTCTCAACCCGAAATGTCACCCATTCCTTCTCTCCCGAGATGCTGCCTGACCTGCTGAGTTACTCCAGCATTTTGTGAATAAATACGAACGACTGTGTAAAATGCACTGAGAATATGATGGGGTGTGAGGAGAGGCTGCTTTTCGTGGAGAGACTAATTTCAGGCTCTCAATGGAAGTATTAATGGGAAAATATTTATGGGGCTGAGGACAAACCTCCTCCAAGGTAAGGGTTATATCTCTTTGAAATTGTCTGTCTCTGAGACCTGTGGAAACTGTGGACCTGTGAATACTGGTCCACTGAATATATTCAAGGCAGAGTTTGGAGATCAGGATTCAGGGTGGGAGGGTGGATTGAGGGAGGTGGTAGGAAATTGTCCTGATAAATGGCGTGAAGTGTTCGAGGAATGACTTGTTTATCCATCTATCTGCGCTCCCATATTTTGTCGACAGGTCCATCTGTTTCTATTAAACACAGAATCATTGAATTGTGAAAGATTTTCAACACCGAGGGAGGCCATTCGGCCCATTGCCCCAACCAATTCCTGCCTTACTTAGTGGAGGAACTACTTCAAAATCTATTCTAGCATTCAAGCGGCTGAGTTTAGTTGGCCCTGGGTAGGTGAGGGGGGGGGGTAATTGGAGCATAAAATAATATATCTGCTTCAGATCTTTGCACGTCTTCCAAACACTGCAGAGGTTATATTAAAAAAGAATCACATGGCAATCGATCCCTCTAAGAAACTCCCAGCAGGTTCCGACCAACCGTGGATAACCTGGCGCAGTCTCAACAGACTATGGACAGGCATGGGGAGGAGCATCGAACATGCTGAAGTGGGGAGACACTGGAGATGTGGCAGACTGCAAGTGTGGACGGGGCCTCCAGACTATGGAACATCTCCTGAGCTGTGACATGCTGCATGACACACGCACTGTAAAGGATCTTGCAGAGGCCAACCACGTGGCACTAAAATGTGCTCGCTGTTGGCAAACAGTTGTGTGATGAAACGAAATAATAATAATTGAAAGGAAAATAGACACAAAATGCTGGAATAACACAGCGGGACAGGTAGCTTCTTTGGAGAGAAGGAATGGGTGACGTTTCAGCTCGAGACCCTTCTTTAGACTCTTTATATTAAAAAGAGTTCCATTGATGTGGCAATAGACAATAGACAATAGGTGCAGGAGGAGGCCATTCGGCCCTTCGAGCCAGCACTGCCATTCAATGTGATCATGGCTGATCATTCTCAATCAGTACCCCGTTCCTGCCTTCTCCCCATACCCCCTGACTCCGCTATCCTTAAGAGCTCTATCTAGCTCTCTCCTGAATGCATTCAGAGAATTGGCCTCCACTGCCTTCTGAGGCAGTGAATTCCACAGATTTACAATTCTCTGACTGAAAAAGTTTTTCCTCATCTCCATTCTAAATGGCCTACCCCTTATTCTTAAACTGTGGCCCCTGGTTCTGGACTCCCCCAACATTGGGAACATGCTTCCTGCCTCTAACGTGTCCAACCCCTTAATAATCTTAAATGTTTCGATAAGATCCCCTCTCATCCTTCTAAATTCCAGTGTATACAAGCCTAGTCGCTCCAGTCTTTCAACATATGACAGTCCCGCCATTCCGGGAGTTAACCTAGTAAACCTACGCTGCACGCCCTCAATAGCAAGAATATCCTTCCTCAAATTTGTAGACCAAAACTGCACACAGTACTCCAGGTGTGGTCTCACTAGGGCCCTGTACAACTGCAGAAGGACCTCTTTGCTCCTATACTCAACTCCTCTTGTTATGAAGGCCAACATTCAATTGGCTTTCTTCACTGCCTGCTGTACCTGCATGCTTCCTTTCAGTGACTGATGCACTAGGACACCTAGATCTCATTGTACGTCCCCCTTTCCTAACTTGACACCATTCAGATAATACAGAGGCATTTGGATCTCCCATCTCAGCTGGTTTGCCTTTAGTGCTGGTTGGTAACATGGTGAAGGGCCCAACTCTGAAATAGTCTCAAACGTCAGGCCATTCAGGGTTCCAGCAGTGTGGACAGTAAATGCTAGCCTTGCCTGCAACATCCACACCCAACAAACTGGCAAAATTAATGTTGCAGGCAGATACATAAATCTTCAGATGCATTCAGTTAATAGCCCTTCTTGAGTTAATTACTTTGAGATCTAAATTTGGGTTTCAGAATGTCATGATGAGCCAAGGATGAATGTGGATTTTGCAATTAAATTATTTCTGCTAATTGTCCATAAATATGAGATTATCCCTTTAATCTGGCACGAATCCATCCACAGATCTGACCCAGACTCATTACCTTAGCATCTAATTAGATTGCCCCTTCTGCAAAGAGTGTTCAGGGTGGCGAGCATGACCCACTTAATATCAGTCAGTATGTTGGTTGACCACAGTGGAGAAGCCAGAATGAATCATTAGTGCAAAACATGATGAATGCAATCGGCTTGTAACATTTCATACAACTCCAGGTTTTCATTCTCTGATTGGGTTCATAAGATCATATGCGATAGGAGCAGAATTAGGCCATTCGGCCCATCAAGTCTACTCCACCATTCAATCATGGCTGATTTATCTCACCCTCCTAACCCCATTCTCCTGCCTTCTCATAACCCCTGACACCCGTACTAATCAGGAATCTACCTATCTCTGCCTTAAAAATATCCATTGGCTTGGCCTCCACAGCCTTCTGTGGCAAAGAATTCCATAGATTCACCATCCTCTGACTAAAGAAATTCCTCCTCCATTCTAAAAAAAGTCCTTTAATTCTGAGGCACATGACCTCTAGTTCTGGACTCTCCCACTAGTGGAAACATCCTCTCCACATCCACTCTATCCAAGCCTTTCACTTTTCTGTACGTTTCAATGAGGTCCCCCCTCATTCTTCTAAACTCCAGAGAGTGCAGGCCCAGTGCCGATAACGCTCATCATAGGTTAACGTACTCATTTCTGGGTTCTTGAAGATTCTGACTTGGGTTCAGAGCGAAATGCATACTAGCCCAGTATGCCACTTTGGTCAGCAAAGGCAAGGTGGGCCAAAGGGCCTCTTTGTGTGTAGGAAGGACTGCAGATGCTGGTTTAAACCGAAGATACACACAAGATAATTCAGCGGGTCAGACAGCATCTCTGGAGAGAAGGAATAGGTGACATTTTGGGTCATGACTGAAGAAGGGTCTCGACCTGAAATGTCACCCATTCCTTCTCTCCAGAGATACAGCCTGTCCTGCTGAGTTACTCCAGCATTTGGTGTCTATCTTTGGTTTAAACCAGCATCTGCAGTTCCTTCCTACACATTTCCTCTACCATCACCTTCTGTCTCCAATTGCCAAGTCAGCTTTAGATCCAATTTCCCAACTTGGCCCTGGATGCAACAGGCCGAAGATTTTGGCCGTCTCTCCCCACATGCGATCTTGCTGAAGTCTTTCCTAAACCATTTTTTATTTACACAACGTGGAGAGATCAGAGATGGCCAGCATGCTTCCTGTCAAGGGCAGGCCTTGTTTGAACAATCTAACTGAACCTTATGAAGAGGTAATAAAAAGTATTGCCAAGGGCAGTGAGATAGATGTGCGTTTAAGGCCTTCAAGAACAACACAGCCACTGAATAATCGCTGTGAGAAATTGGAAACCCAGCTGTCTGAATAATTCTTCTCAACTTTTCCATTCAAACTGCTCTAAATACAAGTGTTTGAGGTCCATTCTGGAAGGTACACTACGTACTTCCAGCCTGTGTAAGGGTGGAAAATGTTTTCTGTAATTCGGAAATGTGCGGTTCAACTGTTCCAAGGGAGTTCCTGGGGATTGGACTGTAGTTTAGTTTGGAGATACGGCGTGGAAAAGTCCCTTTGGCCAACCGAGTCCGTGCCGACCCGTGATCACCCCATGCGTTAGCACCAACCTGCACTCCAGGGACAATTTACAGAAGCCAATTAACCTACAAAACGGCAAGTGCGAGCAGGACAAAGCCATGTATTCTACTTTAGTAGCTTACAACTTATCGATATGAACATTGACCTCTCCAACTAACCGACAAGAACCCACTTTCTCCCCCCTTCCCCCCCCCTCATCCAACTACCTCACCTGGATTCCCACCTATTCCTCTCCTACCTATATTCCTTCTTCTGGCCTCACATTTCGTCCTTCTTCCAATCTTATCTCACATTTTTTGTCTTTTCATCTCAGGCCACCACCTCTCTTCCAACTTTCTCCTCCCACCCCCATTCCCACCAAACACCCACTCACCACAATCAGTTTGAAGAAGAGTCCCGACCCGAAACGTCACCTATCCATGTTCTCCAGAGATGCTGCCAGACCCGCTGAGTTACTCCAGCACTCTGTGAAACGTCACCCATCCATGTTCTCCAGAGATGCTGCCTGACCCACTGAGTTACTCCAGCACTCTGTGAAACGTCACCTATCCACGTTCTCCAGAGATGCTGCCTGACCTGCTGAGGTACTCCAGCACTCTGTGAAACGTCACCCATCCATGTTCTCCAGAGATGCTGCCTGACCTGCTGAGGTACTCCAGCACTCCATCTATCTATTCTGTGGGTGAATTGGTTAGAGAACCTCTAATCCAAGCATCGTTTGTAACTAGCTGGTTAAATGCAATGCTTCAGTCAAGTTCCGTCTGAAGAAGGGTCTTGACCCGAAACATCACCCATTCCTTTCCAGAAATACTGCCTGTCCCGCTGAGTTACTCCAGCATTTGTGTCTATCTTTGGTTTAAACCAGCAGCTCCAGTTCCTTCCTACACGCTTTGGTCAGGTTAATCCATCAGCCCATCTTGAGCAGTAACGAGTGATGTTTTACTGTGTAGACCAGCCAGGTCCAGCTGGCAATTGCACAAAGGAACATTTTCCATATCCATCACACCTGTAATGGCTTTGCAGGTTTTAACTCCAGGATAGGAAGAAGAAGACACCTATAATAAGACTGCCTAAGGGCGGCACAGTGGCACAGCAGGTAGTGCAGCTGCCTTGCAGCACCAGAGACCCGGGTTCGATCCTGACCGCTGGTGCTGTCCGTGTGGAGTTTGCACGTTCTTCCTGTGACCACGAGGGTTTCCTCACGTTCATAAGTGAAAGGAACAGAATTAGGCCATTCGGCCCATCAAGTCTACTTCGCCATTCAATCATGGCTGATCTATCTCTCCCTCCGAACCCCATTCTCCTGCCTTCTCCCCATAGTCATTGAAAGCAAGCGTGCAGGTGCAGCAGGCAGTGAAGAAAGCGAATGGTATGTTAGCATTCATAGCAAGAGGATTTGAGTATAGGAGCAGGAAGGTTCTGCTGCAGTTGTACAGGGCCTTGGTGACACCGCACCTGGAGTATTGTGTACAGTTTTGGTCTCCTAATCTGAGGAAAGACATTCTAGCCTTAGAGGGAGTACAGAGAAGGTTCACCAGATTGATCCCTGGGATGGCAGGACTTTCATATGAAGAAAGACTGGATAGACTAGGCTTATACTCGCTGGAATTTAGAAGACTGAGGGGGGATCTTATTGAAACATATAAAATTCTTAAGGGGTTGCAGAGGCTAGATGCGGGAAGATTGTTCCCGATGTTGGGGAAGTCCAGAACCAGGGGTCACAGCTTAAGGATAAGGGGGAAGTCTTTTAGGACCGAGATGAGAAAACATTTCTTCACACAGAGAATGGTGAGTCTGTGGAATTCTCTGCCACAGAAGGTAGTTGAGGCCAGTTCATTGGCTATATTTAAGAGGGAGTTAGATGTGGCCCTTGTGGCTAAAGAGATCAGGGGGTATGGAGAGAAGGCAGGTACAGGTTACTGAGTTGGATGATCAGCCATGATCATATTGAATGGCGGTGCAGGCTCGAAGGGCCGAATGGCCTACTCCTGCACCTATTTTCTATGTTTCTATAACCTATGACACTCGTATTAATCAAGAATCTATCTATCTCTGCCTTAAATATATCCACTGTCTTGGCCTCCACAGCCGTCTGTGACAATGAATTCCACAGATTCACCACCCTCTGACTAAAGGAATTCCTGCTCATCTCCTTCCTAACAGAATGTCCTTTAATTCTGAAGCCGTGACCTCTGGTCCTTCTAAAGCCCAACTATCGCCGTGAACTTTACAATCTGGGTCTTATTTCCTTTACCAGACACAGGCTCCTGAAGATTACAAACGTGGCTTTTAGTTGGTGTGGTTGGAGACAGCACAAACCCGTTTGACCCCAGCGCCCATATGAACCAGAGTCTGTAAATACAGACGCAGACTGCGGGTGTTCAGTATCAGACCAAGGGAGGGGAAGGACTTGTTTCAACAGCATCGTTTCTTTCAGAGATAATTTCATAACTGCAGGCATTTAACAAATGCCATAAATAAAATTATCTTAAACCCTTTCAGGGATAAATCAACACAAATACTTAGCTGGAATTATTGGCCCTGCTGTACAAACTATTTGAAAGTTGACTTTGAGTACTATTTGAACTGTGATTGATTTATGGAGTTTTCGCAGAAGTTGTGAAAGAGAATAATTTAGCTTGTCGCTCAAGGTTGGTGCTGGAGAGATTTAACACCCTCCTGGGTGGTACTGTTCCCAAAGAATGCGTGACATCCGGGTTGAGACCCTTCTTCAGACTTCAGAGTCTGTGCTGGACAATAATCACCCATTCACACTAGTACTGTCCTAAATGCTAGGGACAATTTACAGAACCGAATTAGCCTACAAACCTGCAGGTGTTTAGAACATTGGAGGAGACTGGTGCACCCAGAGGAAACCCATACGATCACAGGGAGACTGAAAGGCAGAGTGGGGGTGGGGGGGGGGGGGGGGGAGGGGGTTGAGGACTGGAGGCAAGGCCAGGTTGCGGGGAGCCATGATTGAAGTATATAACATTATGAGATGCCTAGATAGGGTAGACAGTCAGAACCTTCTTCCCAGGATGGAAAAATAAAATCAAATATTAGAGGTCATAGCGCGAAGATGAGAGGGACAAAGTTTAAAGGAGATGTGCGTGGCAACTTGGTTACATTGAGGTTGATGAGTGTCTGGAATGCACTTCAGGGGATGGTGGTGGAGGCAGATACGAAAGTGTTGTTTATGAGATTTTTAAACAGGCACATAGATATGCCGGGAATGGAGGGATATGGACTGCGTGTAGGCAGATCATTGATGGTCTTGGCATCATGTTCAGCACAGGCACTGTGAACTGAAGGGCCAGTTCTTGTGCTATACTGCTCTGTGTTGCATTTCTTTCTTTCTTTCTATCTCCCTTGTTTATCATTCTTTACCTCTCTGCCGGCAAGGTGGATTGTCTGTACGTGGCACAAAGTAGGGCAGGAGTAAGGGTTGAACCTACATTTTCTCTGCTGCATCAGTGCCAGGATGCTGCCCCCTAATGTAAGGTCCAGTAATAGCAGATCTTGGTGTTTTCAGAGTTTAGTTTTGTTCAGAGATACAGCGTGGAAACAGGCCCTTCGGCCCACTGAGTCCACACTGACCAGCAATCTCCCTGTACACTAGCACTATCCAACACACACTGGGAACAATTTACAATTTGACAGCGCCAATAAACCTACAAACCTGCACATCTTTGGAGTGTGGGAGGAAATCGGAGCTCCCGGAGAAAACCTCCATGGTTGTGTTGGGATCTGGGATCTGTGAGAGGCCGTCTGACCACTGATGTTTGGGAGTGAGTTCTGGCCTTGATGCAAACATCTTGTGAATGAATAAATAAACAGACCCCCCTTCTATAAATGCCACTGAGGGCATCTGTTATCCAGAACGTGCAAACTCCACACTGACAGCACCCAAAGTTGGGATCGAACCTGGGTCTCTGGTGCTGTGAGGCAGCGGCTCGACATGCCGCCACTATCATGAACCAGAGGTTTTTTAACATATTCTGTTGTGCTGGTGCACGTAGGAATTTCATAAGAAGTTTCATCATCGCTATATTTATTCCACTTCACTGGATTTAAAATTCCCAGATTACCAAGGAGACTATGAAGAGCCAGCTTTGCTATCTGGTCTTGGTTGTGGTACATGGGCCCAAGTTAATGTTCTTGGCTTCTTGGCTTCTGCGCACATGAACTAAGGACATGCACACATCAGTCTGAAGAAGGGTCTCGACCCGAAACGTCACCCATTCCTTCTCTCGTGAGATGCTGCCTGACCTGCTGAGTTACTCCAGCATTTTGGATTCGGCGTTATTAGCTACAAGGAGAGGTTGGGCAGACTTGGATTGTTTTGCATGAATGCCAGAGATTGAGGGGACACCTGATAAAAGGATGTAACATTATGAGAGGTACAGATCAGATAGATGGTCAAAAGGTTTTTCACAGTGTAGAAATGTCAAAGGCTAGTCATAGCTTTAAGGGTAAGAGGGGCAAAGTTTAAAGGACGTGTGTGGGCAAGTTTTCTTTTATACAGAGGGTTGTGGGCACCTGGAACATGCTGCCTGGGGGGGCAGTGAAGGCCGATATGATAGTGGCATTTTACGAGATTTTTAGATATGCAAATGGATATGGATTATGTGAAGGAGGAGGAGTACAGTTCAACTTGGTGTCATGTTCAACATGGACATTGTGGGCTGAAGGGACTGTTCCTGTGCTATTCTCAAATGGATCCCAGAACTTGGTTTCAGAGGCTACATGATCCTTTATTTGAATTAACTGTCCCAATTCCTCTCCAACCGTTGACAGACTGTTCTGCTGCCAACTTGGGACTTGCTCGTTCATGACCAACCAGCGGTTTGAACTCCAGTCAATCAAAATATAGGAGAGCTATTGTTGACAAAAAAAGTAAAATATAAAAATAAAACAAACTGTTTTGTCCGGAAAACATTTACAGAATTCCCAAACCATTTCATTTAGCTTCCAGATTTTATTTTCCCGTGGTTAGAAGGATTGCTTTGAAAGGTCTAGAATCAAAGCCACCTTTTTCTATAACAGGAACATCACTCCTTAAAATGTGTTCTGCAGCTCTTTGAAAGTCCAAGGCAATTTCCTGTTCACTTCTGGTCAGTTTGAAATAACAAACGTCAGAGTTTGCCGTAGACATATCTAAGTGCTGCATTCCCATGCTTACAAATCAAACACTAAATTGGACCTTGACTACTCTAATTGGCGTTGCAGAGCATCCCCAGGGTAGGATGGCTGGAGGTTGATCTATCTAACCTGCATCAGTCTGTGAGGCTGTGTTAAAACCGTTAAGTCTTGAACACACATTCACCCTGAACGCATTTACAATTACTGATGTCAAACAAAGCCATGGTAAGATACAGTACGGAAACAGACCCTTCAGCCCATGCTGACCAAGTACCACTACGTGTTAATTCTACCCTAACCCATTTTACCCAGCCCCAGATTCTACATCTACTTATTAAAGGTGATTTACAGAGGACAATTAGCTTGTCAATGCATACCTTTTGCACCCCAATGTTTCCCTTCTAGGTGGCTAGTTGAGCAGATGAAGTTGGACCCATCACTTGGTGGCAGTGCAGAAGGGGACTAAACCTATAACACTTGTACCATCAGTCTCCCCATACTGGACACCTGGCCAGCTGGACCTCTCCTCTGGAACTTTAAACACAGTACTCACCTTGTTGAAGGCCACATTGTCTCCTCTCCAAATTCCACCTGAAACTTCACCTATCCATTTCCTCCATGGATGCTGCCTGACATACTCCAGCACTCAGTGGGGTTTTGCTTTTACTGGTGTTGGTTGAGGAAAGAATATTGGCCAAAATCATTTCTTGGTCTCCCCCTGTGGAAAGAGTAGAGAGATCATGACTACCTGACCAGGTATCTAGGTCAGCAGGTGAAGTGTGTCACGGTTTGGCTCCTACAGCATTAGTGTCCCCCTGAGTCTCGTGAGCTGCGTATGAAAGGTGATTTGGTCCCTCTTCCCACTCCAGCAATGGAAGTTGTGGAGGAGCCAAGATAAGGATTCACTGGAGTTTAGAAGGATGAGAGGGGATCTTATAGAAGCATATACAATTATAAAAGGACTGGACAAGCTAGATGCAGGAAAAATGTTCCCAATGTTGGGGGAGTCCAGAACCAGGGGCCACGGTCTTAGAACAAAGGGGAGGCCATTTAAAACTGAGGTGAGAAAAAACCTTTTCACCCAGAGAGTTGTGAATTTGTGGAATTCTCTGCCACAGAGGGCAGCCAAATCACTGGCTGGATTAAAGAGAGAGTTAGATAGAACTCTAGGGACTACTTTTATCAAGGGATATGGGGAGAAGGCAGGCACGGGTTATTGATTGGGGACGATCAGCCATGATCACAATGAATGGCGGTGCTGGCTCGAAGGGCCGAATGGCCTCCTCCTGCACCCATTTTCTATGTTTCTATGTTTCTATAAGGCGTGAGAGGCAATCCCAACTCACCACTAGCAGGGATAAAAGACGTTCCTTATTCCCATGAAAGCAAAATGTATTATTCTTGTTTAATGTAAAATGTTCACAATTTTTAGTTGCCTTGCATGCTAAACTTTAAAAGCATTTGCTCTTTCACTGCAGATTTTGAACTTGTTTTGCTGCAGGTTTTCTTAAAACTTGTTTGGGGTATAGTTAATGCAATTTCCTTGCCACAGAGATTACAGTATCTGTTGGCTGTTCCTACCTCATTGCCTATTATAAGCCTCTCACATTAAAATTTGATAAGCAAGTCAACGCTGTGGTAAAAGCCAGCTTCTTCCAACTTCGAACCATAGATAAAATCAAACCTTTCCTCCAATTCGACGACACAGAAAAAATCATTCACGCTTTCATTTCCTCCCGCCTAGACTACTGCAACTCCCTATACACTGGGATCAGCCAATCTTCCCTGTCCCACCTGCAACTGGTCCAAAACGCCGCAGCGAGACTCCTGACGGGTACCCGTAAAAGGGACCACATCACCCCGATTCTGGCCTCTCTCCACTGGCTCCCTGTACGGTACAGAATCAACTTCAAGCTCCTCCTATTCATGTGTAAAGCCCTAAATGGACATTCCCCCCCCACATCAAAAAATTTCTAACCCCCCTCTCTAACTCCAGGTCCCTCAGGTCGGCCGACTTGGGGCTACTCACTATCCCGCGGTCTAGGCTTAAGCTCAGGGGTGACCGCGCTTTTGCGGTTGCAGCTCCTAGACTGTGGAACAGCATCCCTCTCCCCATCAGAACTGCCCCCTCCATCGACTCCTTTAAATCCAGGCTCAAAACCTATTTCTACTCCCTAGCGTTTGAGGCTCATTGAGGAGGCGCTGTGAACTGTTTGCGTGCTACTTACTGTATGTTTCATTTTTTTCCTTAGTACATAATCAGATGTACAGCACTTTGGTCAACGTGGGTTGTTTTTAAATGTGCTATACAAATAAAATTGACTTGACTTGACATCACCCCTCCAGCATTCAAAATAATCACCTCAACCATTTTATCCTTTCTTCACACATTTCTTCACACAGAGAGTGGTGAGTCTGTGGAATTCTCTGCCACAGAAGGTAGTTGAGGCCAGTTCATTGGCTATATTTAAGAGGGAGTTAGATGTGGCCCTTTTTGCTAAAGGGATCAGGGGGTATGGAGAGAAGGCAGGTACAGGTTACTGAGCTGGATGATCAGCCATGATCATATTGAATGGCGGTGCAGGCTCGAAGGGCCGAATGGCCTACTCTTGCACCTATTTTATATGTTTCTATGTTTCTATCCTGCACATATTTTTTTCCAATGGCATCTTAACGTGAGTGAGGTTTATGTGAAGTAGGGTTTACTCTCTGATGCAGAGGTGCTGCTAAGTATTTACAATGTTAAGACCAGCAAAATAAATCGGTTTGCTTTAAAAGTGTCAAATAAAACAAAGTATTGGAAATGCCCACATGTCTGCAGCTGGGAAGTGAGTTAATAATTCCAACTGAACCATCCTACCACAACCAGAGAACAGTCCTGAGCTACTATCTACCCATTGGAGACCCTCGGACTATCTTTGATCGGACTTTATCTTGCACTAAACGTTATTAAGGTTATTCCTTTATCCTGTATCTCCGCACTGTGGATTACTTAATTGTTATCATGTGCAGGAAGGAACTGCATAGAAACGTAGAAAATAGGTGCAGGAGTAGGCCATTCGGCCCTTCGAGCCTGCACCGCCATTCAATATGATCATGGCTGATCATCCAGCTCAGTAACCTGTACCTGCCTTCTCTCCATACCCCCTGATCCCTTTAGGCACAAGGGCCACATCTAACTCCCTCTTAAATATAGCCAATGAACTGGCCTCAACTACCTTCTGTGGCAGAGAATTCCACAGACTCACCACTCTCTGTGTGAATAAATGTTTTCTCATCTCGGTCCTAAAAGACTTCCCCATTATCCTTAAGCTGTGACCCCTGGTTCTGGACTCCCCCAACATCAGGAACAATCTTCACAAACAGATGCTGATTTAAACTGAAGATAGACACAAAATGCTGGAGTAACTCAGCAGGACAGGCATCATCTCTGGAGAGAGGAAATGGGTGACATTTCGGGTCAAGACCCTTCTTCTCGACCCGAAACGTCACCCAATTCTTCTCTCCAGAGATGCTGCCTGTCCCGCTGAGTTATTCCAGCATTTTGTGTCTGTAAGCATGTATAGTCTTTCCGCTGACTGGATATAGCACGCAACAAAAGCTTTTCACTGTACCTTGGTGCAAGTGACAATAAACTAAACTCAACTGATAAGATTTTTCATTCATCTTTTTTGTTCCTCTACACATTAGTGTAAAACTCCGTGACTCTCTGATTAACTGAACCATGGACTCTTCCTCACTCCATGGATGCTGCTGCCTGACCCACTGTGCTCCAGAACTAGTTTCCCTTTTACTGCAAGTTTTGAAATTGTTTTGCTATTGGTTTTCTTATGTTTTTAATATCTAGTTAATGCATTTTTTCTTGCCATAGTTGCAAAATTCCTGAGTTGTTTGGCAAATAAAGCTAAATGATTGATGTACTTATTGCGAGCTTCAGATGCAGAGATTCCAATCTCCACTCAGCCCTTTGTTGAGTAGGTCGTGATGGTCATTGGGTCTTGTTTGGGATGAACAGACGGGGAAGTGAAGTTGCCACAAAGCCCCTGACACAAGGAGGTACACAACCTGAGGGGGTGAGGGTGCTAAAGGCTTCTTGCCCAGTTAATAGCTCCACCAATTCTGCCTCTTGCCCATTGCTGAATCTCAGCAGGTCACCATCACCAATTGTTCACTTGACCCTTGCCTTCCTTAACCCTCTTGACCTCTCGTGGTCCACTGACCTATCAGAAATTTAAGAATGGATTGGGTTTACTAACCCTTCTGCTTCACAGAAGCTGTACCAAATAACTTTTAACACCAAGTTTGGAGATGGGTGATTCAAATGCATGAATAAGTTTTAAGGAGAGACTTGATGGAAAAGCGAGAGGTCAAGTGGGTTAGGGAGAGTGTTTCAGAGGTGAGGACAAGGCCAATTGCTGATTAGTGACCTGCTGAGAACCAGGAATGGCCAAGAGACTTAATTAGAGGAATGCAGACACACTGGGATGGCGGTAGACTGCTGAAAGGCAAGAACTTCACTTCAACACAATAAGAATTGAGCAGTGAATATTACAAACATACAAACGACTATAGCCCAGTGACGAATACGCATCACAAAATTCCGCACCAAATCTTTCCAAAAAAAAAGTAATTCTGGTCAGTATCTTTAACTGGAACCATATCTGACGACCCAAGAATAATTGGCCTGGTGATTTTGTGTGACAGGATTCAACATTAAATCGTCACATGTATTTTGCATACATAGTAACCTGGTCACCTTGACAACGGGCTAAAGAAATAATATTTCCTTGGTGTCAGTGAGGATTGGGGGGATTTTTGTGCCAGTTTATACATTTCACTGGCCTCGGCCAGCACAGTTTATACATTTACTCCACTGGCCTCGGCCAGCACAGTTTATACATTTACTCCACTGGCCTCGGCCAGCACAGTTTCCACACAGACACGAGTCGGATTTTCCAACAGAAGATTGCAGAGTTTTTCTTTAAAATAGGCGTTTTCTTTCAGGGAAATAGCAAAGTAAACAGGGTGTCCATTGAAAGCCCAAGCCATGATGCATTCCTCATGGTGGATGCAATATGAGCTGTGCGGTGATCGCTGGCTGTTTACAGTGCAGTCTGTGCCACACGCAAGCAGCCTAACTCCTACGCTTCAGAGATGCAATAGAACGTGAGAAGCCGGAACACGTGGTCCAAATGGTCTTCACATCTCTTCCCCCCCCCCATCATCAAGATTCCAGCCCAGCCTCACCTTTCCCCTCAATGTCCTTGATATCCAGAGATCCATTTGTTTGGGGTGAACTCCATGCTGAAGACTCCATGGCCCTCTAGGCTAGAGATTTACAAATTTCACCACGCTCTGACCACAGAAATATTTTCTCTTCTTTAGCCTGAAATGACGGATTCTGAGACTCTGATTCTGGACCCTCAGTGGATCTGCAAGAAGAACCATTGCTCTCTTTCCAACAGCTCTCTATTCTAACGGGACTGAAATGGGTGTCACATTCTTGAATCCCGTCTGAATTGCATTTAGTAGAGTTGTGTTTACATTACTGGGTTAGCAGTCAGATTTCTGGCACAATGATGCAAGGTTCAATCTTATCGACATTGGTTCCAATTCCAACGACCATTGACACAAGGTCCAATCCCATCATTTTAAATTCAAACACTACATAGCATGGGAATTTGCTCAGGCCACTGTGGGTATCATTAACCATGGAATACGGGACTGTCATCAACACCCAACCAGTCACAAATGTCTCGGCAGGCTGGTCTCCATCTACCTTCAAGCTACCAGACTTACCAAGGTCAGTTGGGTGTGGACAATGAGCGTCCTTGGTACCAGCCACATCCATATCCAGTGAACATGTACCGAAGCATGCCTTCACTTGGATGAAGTGTTGGTGCTCCAGTTGAGCCTTGTTCTACTAGTCCACCCTGTTCCTTTCCCAATAACTGGCTGCAGGGATGAGTGAATTGCACATTCCAGCCGTGCCCGGGGTAATTCCTGGCAGGGTGACCTGGGGCAGTAGGTGGAATAGATGGCCAGTGTCCAGGTCAACTTTCACACCACCCCACACGGTGGGGAAACCGACCATCCTCTGTCATCCATCCCACTCCTTCCCAATGTCCAAAATAGTGTAAGCTCAAAGGGAATGAGATGGTGGAAGGGCGTCATGATCAGGAAGACAAACCATTATGAATCTGGGTTGGAAGATTGGATCTTGCAGCAAACACAGACGTTTGGAATCGCCTGATGACCTCCCTTGGTTTCCCAGCCATGGTTACATTTGGTTCAGCTCAGAGCTCAAGGGCATTGCTGGTATATCTTCTTTCCCACGTTTGGCCCTTGAGCTCTGGTGTCCTGAAGCCTGCACCTCATTGATGTTCCACTCATGTCAACGGTGGCCCAACAAAGATGTGCACACCGTTCTCAAGTGCTGTCTTAGTGCTTCACGAAAATAAATAACATCACAGCAATAGTCATCTAGCAAGGATCTAGACACCAGAAACAAGTACCTGACATCTGGTTCTTCACTTTAGCTGAAGAGATAATAGCAACTAGCATTTATGTAGCACCTGCCAAGACATCTCAGATAGTTTTACACCCAAGAGGATGTATAGTTGCTGTTGAACAATGGAAAACAATTAATGCACAGCACAGTCCCACAAATAAGGATCTGCACTCCGTAACCGCTTGTATTACGTATGGGCATGGTCTGATCTGTTCCTTGCTGTGTCTAGCTAGTGCAGACACTGATCTGCCAGAGGGAAAGTTACAGCCAGAAACAGACACATCACAACAAACCACCAAGCCAAGCCATGCCATCAGTCCAAGTATCTACGTCATTACCATTTCAAGAAAATGCATCCCAGAGAGATGATTGCTGTGGACACCAGCATCCCGAGAAAGGGAATGTGGGGATGCTACTAAACTAGGGAATATATCGAGCACGAGGTTGTTATTCAGTTAGCAGAACCAGAATTTGGCAACTGCTCTGCATTCTTCTGTCTGTTCGCTCCACTTCCTTACAAACTGGCTGCTAATCTCAGAGCAGCATCTGTGAGGTGGGGAAGAGCAGCTGGCAGTGAATGGAGGAGATCAGGAAATCGCCCGCATTTCTGGGACAAAGTGGGACACAGAAACAGCACAGTGTGTTGAGTTGCTAGGGTTACAATTGTAGACAGATCGGTGGTATTTTCTTCGGTATTTCTCAATAAGACCGCCCCTCATTCTTCGAAACTCAGAAGCATAGTTTAGTTTAATTTAGTTTAGTTTAGTCTATTGTCACATGCATTGAGGTACAGTAAAAAGTTTTTGATGCGTGCTAACCGGTCAGCAGAAAGACAATACATGATTACAATCGGGCCATTTACAGTGTACAGATACATGATAAGGGAATAATGTTTAGTGCAAGGTAAAGCCAGTAAAGTCCGATCTAAGATTGTCCGAGAGTCACCATGATAGCAGTTCAGCACTGCTCTCTAGTTGTGGTAGGATGATTCAGTTGCCTGATACAAATGCAAACTATTTATCCTCCACATTGCAATGCTTTCTCTCGCATCCTATTGCATCTGTTCCTTGAGTCCACTGGTCCTTCAATCTCTCACAACTCTAAACCCATCATGAACTTGTCGACCATTCATGAAACCTCCTCTCAACCTTCTTCTCCCCAAGGGGAACAAGCCATGGTCCTTGCAGCTTGAGGTCCACATCTCTGGGACCATCCTTTCTGCAGCTCCTGGGGAACGTCATCCCTCGATATCAGAATGGGACGGGTGTTTTAGAATGGAAGCTGCTGGGTAAGAAGAGGACTTGGGGGTGAATGCTTGTCCAGAAACCAGTGCAAAACCACAGGGCTGTAAATCTGCTTCAGTTTCATCCATTCTTCACATGAAACATTCCACAGACCCCCCTTTTTGGTATGGTCAGCATTCCCCAATGTGTCGTTTCCAAAGGTCAACAAATACCTTCTTGATTTATTTTTGTGGTGAGCTGATTCTGGCCATGCCAACCGCCATGACTACCAGGCCCAGCGGGCAGTCAGTCAGTCAGTCAGTCAGTCAGTCAGTCAGTCAGTCAGTCAGTCAGTCAGTCAGTCAGTCAGTCAGTCAGTCAGTCAGTCAGCGAGAGCTCGTATTCCTGTTGTGTCTTGCTCTGGTGCATTGAAATCCCGTCTGAAGTTCAATGTTGGAACGTTCTAAACTCACTGCACAAACGACACGTTCGACACCTAAATAATGTCACTTGGTTTTGTGTTAACAATGATTTGCCACAGTTATTATAGATCTGGATAGAGCTCTTAAGGATAGCGGAGTGAGGGGGTATGGGGAGAAGGCAGGAACGGGGTACTGATTGAGAGTGATCAGCCATGATCGCATTGAATGGCGGTGCTGGCTCGAAGGGCTGAATGGCTTACTCCTGCACCTATTGTCTATGATCGCATTGAATGGCGGTGCTGGCTCGAAGGGCTGAATGGCCTACTCCTGCACCTATTGTCTATTGTCTATGATCGCATTGAATGGCGGTGCTGGCTCGAAGGGCTGAATGGCCTACTCCTGCACCTATTGTCTATTGTCTATTGTCTATCATTGCTAGATCTCAATTACAATCACCCTACTAATTAAGAATCTATCTATCTCTGCCTTTAAAAAAAAATAGTTGCCCCTCCCATGTTAAAATTAAGTTGTTTTGTTGAGCCACAGAAGGATAGATTCTTGATCAGTGCGGTTGTCAGGGGTTATGGGGAGAAGGCAGGAGAATGGGGTTTGGAGAGAGAGATAGATCAGCCATGGTCGAATGGCGGAGTAGACTTGATGGGCCGAATGGCCTAATTCTGCTCCTATCACTTCTGACCTTCTGATAATGTAGCCGTGTGCTGAGAGTGGGGTGGGAATGAAGGGGTTAATGTGCTGGCCGATTACACTGACACAGTTTCTGATGCATTCCATCGCTGTATCACATGGTGTGTGTTTCCCCATCAGCACACTATCCCGGCCACATCACCAGAAAAGGGCATGGAAGACAAATTACAAATTTACTTTCTTTTTAACCCAAAAACGGCCGAAAGTTTTATTTTTAAATGTTGTGAACCAATGCATGGCCTAATATGTAGTGGTATGTGGACTGATCTTCCACTTTCAGAGGCTGTCTGACTGAAAGTGCATGCCTAAAAAAGACACAAGGTGCTGGAGTAACCCAGCTGGTCAGGCAGCACCTCTGGAGAACAAGGTCTGAAGGAGGGTCCTGACTCGAAACATCACCTATCCTTTTTCTCCAGAGATGCTGCCTGGCCCGCTGAGTTACTTAAGCACTTTATCTCTATCTTTGGAATAAACTAGCATCTGCAGTTCTATGTTTCTCAATGGATAGGTGACGTTTCAGATCGGGGCCCTTCTTTGGAACAGTGCCTTATATTCTGCTTCAAGGATAGTCCTTATATTCTGCTTCAAGCATCTGCAGTTCTGTGTTTCTACCTGTTGGTCTGCTTAATGTGGACATTCATCACCCTCCAGTCCAACTCTATCAATGCTGAGGCTCTATCAGGCACCGGTCAGGCCCACATTTGGAGTACTGTGAGGACATTTGGGCCCCTTATCTGAGGAAGGATGTGCTGGCTCTGGAGAGGGTCCAGAGGAGGTTGACAAGAATGATTCCAGGAATGAGTGGGTTAACATATGATGAGCGTTTGACAGCACTGAGCTGGAGTTCCTTATTGAAACTTACAGAATAATGAAAGGCATAGATACAATAGACAATAGACAATAGACAATAGGTGCAGGAGTAGGCCATTCAGCCCTTCGAGCCAGCACCGCCATTCAATGCGATCATGGCTGATCACTCTCAATCAGTACCCCGTTCCTGCCTTCTCCCCATACCCCCTCACTCCGCTATCCTTAAGAGCTCTATCCAGCTCTCTCTTGAAAGCATCCAACGAACTGGCCTCCACTGCCTTCTGAGGCAGAGAATTCCACACCTTCACCACTCTCTGACTGAAAAAGTTCTTCCTCATCTCCGTTCTAAATGGCCTACCCCTTATTCTTAAACTGTGGCCCCTTGTTCTGGACTCCCCCAACATTGGGGACATGTTTCCTGCCTCTAATGTGTCCAATCCCCTAATTATCTTATATGTTTCAATAAGATCCCCCCTCATCCTTCTAAATTCCAGTGTATACAAGCCCAATCGCTCCAGTCTTTCAACATACGACAGTCCCGCCATTCCGGGAATTAACCTAGTGAACCTACGCTGCACGCCCTCCAAAGCAAGAATATCCTTCCTCAAATTTGGAGACCAAAACTGCACACAATACTCCAGGTGCGGTCTCACCAGGGCCCGGTACAACTGTAGATGTGGAGAGGATGTTTCCACTGGTGGGAGAGTCTAGGACCAGAGGTCACAGCCTCAGAATTAAAGGGCGCTCTTTTAGAAAGGAGGTGAGGAGGAACGTCTTCAGTCAGAGGGTAGTTAATCTGTGGAACTCATTGCCACAGAGGGCTGTGGAGGCCAAATCAGTGGATATTTCTTAAGGCAGAGATAGACAAATTATTGATTAGAACGGGTGTCAAGGGTTATGGAGAGAAGGCAGGATTGAATGGCGGAGTGGACTCGATGGGCCGAATGGCCTAATTCTACTCCTATAACTTGTGAACTTGTGGATAGCACAGGTTGTCTCGATGCTGCTAGGTCTCGCTGGTTTGTTGCCAGTCCACGTCTGTCTTGTGGAGTGAAGGTATCAATGGAAACGATTGCATTTACAGGGTGCTTTTCTACAGCATTTAGACACACCAACAAGGGGTTTTAAAATCGACCAGGTACTTTGCGATGTCTGATCCTGATCACAGATGCTGTGCAGAGAGGTACTCTGGGACAACAGCACAATAATCACCAACGCAGGGCTTCAGTGATGCCCAGTGAGGGGAGAGTATAGCCCAGGATAACTCTTGTTGAGATACAGCTGTAAATTTACCAGTAGAAATGTAGAACTGCAGATATGTAGGAAGGAACTGCAGATGCTGGCTTAAACCAAAATAGACACAAAAAGCTGGAGTAACTCAGCGGGTCAGGCAGCATCTCTGGAGAGAAGGAATGGGTGACGTTTCAGGTCGAGACCTTATTCAGAGTCTGGTCTGACTCAACTGCAGATGTTGGTTTACCAAGGAAAGTATTGGAGTAACTCAGCGGGTCAGGCAGCATCTGTGGAGAACATGGATAGGTGACGTTTCACGGAGTGCTGGAGTAACTCAGCGGGTCAGGCAGCATCTCTGGAGAACATGGATAGGTGACGTTTCACAGAGTGCTGGAGTAACTCAGCGGGTCAGGCAGCATCTCTGTAGAATGTGGATAGGTGACGTTTCACAGAGTGCTGGAGTAACTCAGCGGGTCAGGCAGCATCTCTGGAGAACATGGATAGGTGACGTTTTTGGTCAAGACCCTTCTTCAGAAATCTCCCCAAAATGTGGCATTCCCCAAGAGAAGATAACACTTCATAACTGTTGCCATCGATGAGAATTTCTCTGTGGAAGTAATCACCAGCTGAGTGTGGTGGAGGTCAGTGAAGAGCATGGGTTGATTGGGTTGTTCCTGCCCTGATGATGTATCTCAGCTCATTCTGCCTCCTCCCCAGAGTCTCACAGGTTCCAAGCACGTTGGTTCTTTCCTCAACACCAACGGGAAAACTTCATGCCCTGAGAATATTTCCCATCGTCTGTCTTCCATAATGTCATCGAATTGAGAAGGTCAGCTGAAAACTAGACTGAGAAGAAGGGATTTTTTTTTTTTCCCCCTGAATATCTGAGCTTTATTAAAAATAATGTTGTGGGAAGGTTTGCGAAAGTGCCTGGTTGGGAATCGGTCAGTGCGGAGTGCGGGCAGTGAGAGGAAAGGGTGGGGATACTTTCAGTTAGTCAGAAAGAACTACTGTGAGTGTTCCAATCTGTGGTCTCGTTTGTGAAGCTACCCCTCCCGCGCACCCTTTGATACTGACACCACTAGCATGTGGTTGAGATGTATGAATACTTGGCATGGACTCGGGGTGCAGAGATAGGTCCGACATTAACATGCTCCTAAGGAGAGAGATCAGAAGAATGTTTCCTTCACACTGTGTGGGAGTTAATGGAATGGGATCTAGGCCAAAGCAGCTGGACCTGGTCAATTAGTTCCTTTGTCACTAATAAAGAACTCCCCTGTCTCCTGATATTGCTCCTAAAGATGGTTTTGAATGTTTCAAATGTAAGAGAATATTATCCTATATCGTATATCCTATATCTCTAATTTCCCTCCCCCCTGACTCTCAGTCTGAAGAAGGGTCTCGACCCGAAACGTCACCCATTCCTTCTCTCCAGAGATGCTGCCTGACCCGCTGAGTTACTCCCGCACTTTGTGTCTATCTTTGGTGTAAACCAGCATCTGCAGTTCCTTCCTACACATTTTCCTACCCCAGTTTATCCTTGTACTCTATCTGTTACTGAAGTGAAGCACCTTGAACTGAACACTCTCAACAAAGTGGATACACTGGACACTGTTGAAGCTGGGAGTTCTGAGGTCAGGTAGCGTCGGTGGAGGAACGTGGACAGATAACGTGCCTGGTCAGGGCCATTCTTCAGTCTGAAGGGAGATACCTTTACAGATCCTTGTGTAGGAAGGAACTGCAGATGCTGATTTACACTGGTTTACTAGATCCTTCTCGGGATGTGAATGCCAAGTGTTTGGGAGATGGGTGAGTGGCTTTACCGGCTGCTGCAGCATCTTCTGCCATGTGGGAACTGGGTTTGAGGCAACGTCATTGCATCTTGTGGAGAAATCTCAATGGTTGAGTTAACTGCCTGGGTTATCCACACAGGGCCCTCGGTCAACCTACGCTTTTATGTCAACGTGTTGCTGGCAGCCGCGTTTTAGACTTGTGAACTGTACTCGGGAACAGCACAGAGTCCTGACCTGGGGACGAACTATATGGTTAAAAAGATTGGTTGTCAAAGGAAGAGTTTGGAATCAGGACAATACCGTGAAGTTCAGAAGCCTCTCATCGTCCCAATAATCTAGTAGTTGCTTCTCAAACCCACCTGTTGTGTTGCAGCATCTCGGGAGAACTTGCGGAGATTGTGGAGTTCCGGGTCGGGACACGTCATCAGACTAATCGGTCTGGAAAAGCGTCTTGACCCAAATTGTCACCTATCCATGTACTCCAGAGATGCTGCCTGACCCGCTGAGTTACACCAGCACTCTGTGAAACGTCACCTGTCCATGTTCTCCAGAGATGCTGCCTGACCCGCTGAGTTACTCCAGCATTTTGAGCCTTCTTTTGATTAATTGTTAGCTTAGACGGGGCATCTTGGTCAGTATGGGTTTAGTTTTGTTTAGCTTATAGTCACATGTACCGAGGTACAGTGAAACCCAGGTTGTTGCGTGCTAACCATTTGTTTGGTTTCATTAATGCTGCTCTTTTCAATGAGGGTTGTCCAGTGTCGTGTGGATTGTCTCAAATGAGCTGTTTGTGTGGGTTGAATGGCCTGTCTAGCCGGGCAAGTCTCTGGTGTATTGTTCCCTGCCTTGATGGTACTGTCAGTCTCACACTGAGCTGAGAGCTGTTGCTGGGAGTAAAATTATCTTTTTTTGGCCTTTTGCTGGTTCGTCTGTGCCCTGGAGGTTCTGACTCACACTGGGTGTGGTTCCAATCACTGTGCTTGTGCAAACCTGCACACTTACCCAGCAGCCTGTGTCAGCACACAGAGGGGCCAGTGTTGGATAGTGTGACCCATCCCATCTCCCCCCCCCACCCCCATCCACACTGGGGAGGCCATCAGAACCTTGGCCCCATCCTCTCGTCTCCAGTCCCTGACCACAACCCTGACTGACATTAGCTCATTTAGAAGTAACGACGATCAAACTAGAGACCAATAATTATTCCAAAGGGGGAAAAATAAAATCTGAAGGCCGTTCACGTTGGCACAACGGTAGAGTTGCTGCCTTACAGCGAATGCAGCGCCGGAGACACGGGTTCAATCCCGACTACGGGTGCTGTCTGTACGGATGTACAGCACTTTGGTCAACGTGGGTTGTTTTTAAATGTGCTATACAAATAAAATTGACTTGACTTGACTTGACCCGCGTGGGTTTTCTCTGAGATCTTCGGTTTTCTCCCACACTCCAAAGACGTGCAGGTTAATTGGCTTGGTAAATGTAGAAATTGTCCCCAGTGGGTGTAGGATAGTGTTAGTGTGCGGGGATCGCAGGTCGGCGTGGACTCGATGGGCCGAAGGGCCTGTTTCCGTGCTGTATCTCTAAAAATTAAAAAAAAGTCTGAAACATAAGCTGGTAAAGTGGTGGGAGCAGTCGTGGGGGGAGATGTGGGTCAGTGACTGTACTAAGGAAAGGTTTGCTTTGATGAAGTATTAACCCAGTTTCTCTCTCTCTCTACAGATGCTGCCTGACGTGCTGGCTATTTTCCAGGGTCCTCTGCCAATAGATCTTCGGCACTGAGCTCCCAGCCCGTTTTAAGGTAACTATAGAACCATAAGAGTGCTTGTTTTCTGCACTAGGTTGTTGTAATCTGGCAAGCACTGCCTGGGGAAAGGTGGAAACTAGAGAGGAGATGTGTTGGAACCAACTGCAGATGTTGGTTTAAACCGAAGATGGACACAAAATGCTGGAGTAACTCAGCGGGTCAGGCAGCATCTCTGGAGAGAAGGAATGGGTGACATTTCGGGTCGAGACCCTTCTTCAGACTGAACGGTGAAGGAGATGTGGAGGGCATGATTGTTTTTACAGAGAGACTGATAGGTGCCTGGGACATGTTGCCTGGGGAAGTGGTGGTGGCTGATACGATAGTGGAATTTAAGAGGCACTTAGGACAGACAGGCTTTGGAGGGATATGGAGCATGTGCTGGCAGACGGGGTTAGTTTAAATATGTTTCATGGTCAACCGAGACATTGTGGGCTGAAGGGCCCATCCCTGTGCTGTACTGTTCCATGGTCTGAGACTAGTTTTGGAACTAGTAGATTCAGCGAGAGAGGCAGAGTGTTTAGAGAAGACATTCGAGAGTTTGGAGCCGTGGAACTGTGAAGTGGGAATGTACAGGGATTGCACTTTCTGTGGGAATGTGGACATCGAGCTCCAAATGCAATGATCCAAAATCCAAGACAATAATTGAGAGGTTTGTGGTTGTGGAGGTTCTGCAGGGTGATGCGGGAAGTGTCGGGCAGCGAGAATAATTAGCAACGTCTTTGAAAGAACAGACGGGTGACCTAATTCTGCTCTGCCACTTCCTCTGTTTAAAAACCTAAAATTAGATTTGATTTGTCCATGTTACACAGCAAGTGCATGTTCAGAAGAGTTGGGTTTGAGTTTACTTATGGTCACGTGTATTGAGGTACAGTGAAAAGCTTTTGTTGCATGCTAATTAGTCAGCGGAAAGACAAGACATGTAGGAAAATAACTGCAGATGCTGGTATAAATCGAAGGTATCACAAAATGCTGGAGTAACTCAGCGGGTCAGGCAGCATCTCAGGAGAGAAGGAATGGGTGACGTTTCGGGTCGAGACCCTTCTTCAATCTGAAGAAACGTCACCCATTCCTTCTCTCCTGAGATGCTGCCTGACCCGCTGAGTTACTCCAGCATTTTGTGATACCTTGGAAAGACAATACATGATTACAATCGAGCTATTCACAGTGTGCAGATACATGATAAAGGAATAACATTTAGTGCAAGGTAAATCCAGCAAAGTCTGATCAAGGATAGACCGAGGGTCACCAATGAGGTAGATAGTTGTTCAGGACCACCCTACAGTTGTGGTGGGATGGTTCAGTTGCCTGATATCAGCTGGGAAGAAACTGTCCCTGAATCTGGAGGAGTGCGTTTTCACACTTCTGTACCTCTTGCCCGAAGAGAGAGGGGAGAAGAGGGAGTGGCCGGGGTGCGACTGGTCCTTGTCTATGCTGCTGGCCTTGCCTTGGCAGCGTGAGGTGTAGATGGAGTCAGTGGAAGGGGGCTTGGTTTGTGTGATGTGTGGAAGAAGCTGTTCTTCAACCTGGTGGTTTTGGAATTCCCTTGGATAGTGGTTTGACCAATGACGCAGCCGGGATAAAGACTATGCATGAACTTTAACCGTGCCTCTCATGACCTTGTATAAGGTCACCTCTCAACCTCCGACACTCCAAAGAAAAAGTCCCACCCTATCCATTCTCCCTTCCCCTATAACCCAAGTCCCCAAGTCTGATAACATCCTGGTGAACCTTTTCTACACCTTTTCCAACTTAATGACAGCATTGGCTGCCAGGGCTCAATGTCATTGGAGTGCAAGTTCTTGGGCAGGGTTTGGGCTAACTCAACCACCAATAACCCAAGCCCATAACCATCAATAAATCACTGTTCAAGCAGTTGGTAACTCCCCAAAGCACATAGCAAGATCCCATATGCACCAACTGTGTATCAGTTGACAAAGGTGTTACAGAAGCCCCCTAGATCTGAGCAATAGGTTAGAGGTATCCCATACTCAGCGTGGGACAATAAGGTGAAGTTAAATCTCCAGACCAACTCACTTAGGTTAGTTTAGTTTAGAGATACACCGTGGAAACAGGCCCTTCAGTCCAGAGTCCGTACCGACCATCGATCCCCGCACACGAACACTATCCTACACACACTGGGGACAATTTACACTTATACCAAGCCAATTGATCTACAAACCTGCACATCTTTGGAGTGTGGGAGGAAAACAAAGATCTTGGTGAAACCCCAAGCAGGTGACGGGGAGAACGTGCAAACTCCGTGCAGACAGCGCCCGTAGTCAGGATCGAACCCGGGTCTCTGGTGCTGTGAGGCAACAACTCTACTGCTGTGCCAACGTGCGCCTTGCAGCGTAGCTATGGCATGGGTTATTGTCCGAAAGCATCAGAAGAAAATGAGAAGAAATAGAACTGACTGAGGAGGTGGTGGGGTTTAGGGTGTGGGAGGTCAGTGGTTGCAGGTGAGCAATGGTGCGTAGAATTGGAATCATTCTACATGCAAAGTCCAATGGTTTTTTATAAATAAAGAGTGTAATTTTCTGCTAACCAGAGTATGCATGGGATACAATCACTTGCTTTCTTCGTGTGGTGATCCTGGTGGGAGGTTTGTGATGTAACACATCATGGGACTGGATTTCTGTAGCTAGGTCTTGTTGAAACCTTGGATTGGGGAACTCATGTTCCTCACAACAGTCGACCTCAGATAATCAGGAATGACTGAAAATGCAGAAAGCACAACACTGAGCTTGAAGCATTGGAACTTGTGTTGCTGCAAGTAAGGGTTTCATTGTTCTATCTGGGACATTCGACAATGAAACACTCTTGCCTCTTGATAACTCTTGACACAGCTGTGAGGTTCTTTGCAATTGTAGAGTTTACTGTGGTTTATTATTGTCACGTGTGCTGAGGTACAGTGAAAAGCTCTCTAGTTGTGTGCTTTCCAATCAGCGGAAAGATAATACATGATTACTAGATACAGGGTAAAGGGAATAACATTTAGTGCAACATAAAGTCCAGTGAAGTCCAATTAAAGATCGTCCGAGGGTCTCCAATGAGGTAGATGGGAGGTCAGGACCGCTCTCTAGTAGGTGAGAGGACGGTTCAATTGCCTGATAACAGTCCCTGAATCTGGAGGTGTGTGTTTTCAAATTTCTGTTTCTCTTGCCTGATGGGAGAGGGGAGAAGAGGGAGTGAGACTGGTCCTTGATGATGCTGCTGGCCTTGCCGAGGCAGAGTGAGATGTAGATGGTGTCGGTGGAAGGGAGGCAGGTTTGTGTGCGTGATGGTCTGGGCTGCGTCCACACCTCTCTGCGATTCCTTGCCTGATGGGAGAGGGGAGAAGAGGGAGTAACCGGGGTGAGACTGGTCCTTGATTGTGCTGCTGGCCTTGCCGAGGCAGCGTGAGGTTAGGTGCTGCAGTTGGACATGGCTTTGAACTGCAAACCATTGCTCAGTGATCTTGCATCATGGTGTATCTCCCCAGTAGATACCGTACTGAGGAGCATCAGTGATACCCAGTAGAGTTTCATTCAAAGGTCCACGTGGCTGAGAATGGTTATCCTGCCGACATCATGAGGAAAGTCCACTCGTGTAATGTGGAAATAGTGTGGGAGAGGCATCGTGAGACAAGGTTACTGAGCGGCGGTTTACAGTCCCAGGCAATGTCCAATAACAGCACCTAACATAGAAACATAGAAAATAGGTGCAGGAGTAGGCCATTCGGCCTTTCGAGCCTGCACCGCCATTCAATATGATCATGGCTGATCATCCAGCTCAGTAACCTGTACCTGCCTTCTCTCCATACCCCCTGATCCCTTTAGCCACAAGGGCCACATCTAACTCCCTCTTAAATATAGCCAATGAACTGGCCTCAACTGCCCTCTGTGGCAGAGAATTCCACAGATTCACCACTCTCTGTGTGAAAAAAAACTTTCTCATCTCGGTCCTAAAAGACTTCCCCCTTATCCTTAAACTGTGACCCCTTGTTCTGGACTTCCCCAACATCGGGAACAATCTTCCTGCATCTAGCCTGTCCAACCCCTTAAGAATCTTGTAAGTTTCTATAAGATCCCCCCTCAATCTTCTAAATTCCAGCGAGTACAAGCCGAGTCTATCCAGTCTTTCTTCATATGAAAGTCCTGCCATCCCAGGAATCAATCTGGTGAACCTTCTCTGTACTCCCTCTATGGCAAGAATGTCTTTCCTCAGATTAGGAGACCAAAACTGTACCCTAACCTCGACCTCCCCCTTCTCCATGTGGGAAGCAAGGCTCTTTGCAATTTCCAATATCATTGAAGCAGTGAAACCTTCACTTCCCTCCACCTTCACGCCGACTGTCCGGCCCGGCCACAGTCCAGGATCTTTGAACGTCAAGCCGAGGAAAAGCCGAGGACTTGATGGGCCGAATGGCCTAATTCTGATCGTATCACTTATGACCTTATGATCACACATGTGTTCAGATGAAAGTCCAGCGTGAACTGGAGGAATGAGTGTTGCAAGTGGCTGGGACTTAGCAAGACAGATGTGTGATCACTGACTGGAGCAAACTGATGTTGGTACTGCTTTGAACAGCTGGTTGATTTTATCCAGATGTTATTGGTTAATTTCCTATTGAATGGTCACTTATTACATGAAAATAAAGTGCTCTAACTGCAGGTAATTAAAAGGTTGCATTCAAATTAAGGGGAAGACTATTTTTGTTATTGCTCCCAATAACTTGCTCCCAATATCTGGAAACTAAACTTGCCAATACAACTCTAATACCCTGAAACAAAAAGACAAATATCTAACTGAAAACTGATGTTGGAAATTTGAACAGTACACAAATAAACCACTCAACTAATCAGGCAGTATCTGTGGAAAGGGAAATAGAGTAGATACTGTGATCCCTGTATTCCAAGAGAGTTTAAGTTGTCATATGTACAAAAAAGAAACAATGACATTCTTACTCGATGCAAGTTGTTGTTACCAAGACTTTGGTCCAAAACCAGTTGTGAGTTTATTGCTCTCTCGGTTAACATTGTGGTTGAGCCAGACACATGAGCCGTTGCTGAGATCACTGATGAGTTTTGCTTTGAAGGGTTGAGATCTGACTGCATATCTGTGGGCAGTGGAGCTGTGACCATTAATGGGCCTGCATCTTGAGGTCGAACTGATAGTGGAATTGTTGTGTTTGCTGCCAACATCGCGAGACGGACAACAAAACTGTTTTTTTTGGGCATGAGTATGAAACATGGAACTCTAGGAGGTTGTTATTCATCTCACTGAGCTGATCCATGGTCTCCTATTAGAGTCATAGTCATACAGCACGGAAACAGGCCATTCGGCCCAACATGCCCATGCTGCCCAAGATCTACACTAGTCCAACCAGCCTGCGTTTGGCACATATCCCTCTAACTCTACCCTATCCATGTACCTGTCCAAAGGTCTTTTAATTGTTAATCTTTGCAAATGTGACCAACAAGTTATTGTTTGACATGGTCTTCAATATTATTATCAATTGTGTCCACTGTGATAATCCGTAAAGATATTAAGTCTTGTTAAATGAAGGCAAATAAGTTACTAACTCACCGTGGAACAACCTGTCTCCTCCCAAAGACTACGTTGATAAGAGTGGCTTTTTATTCCCTTGACAAAAATTTGATAGTTTTTAAAAATTGTTATCTTATTGGTTTCTGATATTCCATCTTCTACATTATCCCCACATGAAGACCGTCATTTTAATTTTTAAATCACTTCTTGATAGGATAGTAACTGGAATCTGAGGTTGCAGTCTATACGTTACTTTCAGCAGTTGCTTGCCCTCAACGTAGCTGCAAATGAAGATGCTGTTTAGAAGGTTCTAGATCAATGAAGGTCACTGAGCTACGGAAGGTCATGGACAAATGGGACGAGCTTAGGTGGGACATCTTGGTCAGCAGGGATGAGTTGGGCCGAAGGGCCTGTTTCTGTGCTGGACGACTCCCTGAAAGGACTGTCCGATTGTTTGCCACATCTCCTAGCTCTGAGAATTGTTCCTTGGGGGCAGCACGGTGGTGCAGCGGTAGAGTTGCTGCCTCACAGCGCCAGAGAACAGGGTTCGATCCCGACCACGGGTGCCGTCTGTACGGAGTTTGTACGTTCTTCCGTGACCTGCGTGGGTTTCCTCTGAGATTTTCGGTTTCCTCCCTCACTCCAAAGACGTGCAGGTTTGTAGGTTAATTGGTTTGGTATAAGTGTAAATTGTACCTAGTGTGTGTAGGATAGTGTTAATGTGCGGGGATCGCTGGTCGGTGCAGACTCGGTGGGCCAAAGGGCCTGTTTCCACGCTGTATCTCTAAACTAAAGCTAAGAAGATAAGGAATAGGAGCAGAATTAGGCCATTCAGCCCATTAAATCTACTCCGACATTTAATCATGGCTGATCTATCTCTCCCTCCTAACCCCATTCTCCTGCCTTCTCCCCATAACCTTTGACACCCGCACTAATCAAGAATCTATCTATCTCTGCCTTAAAAATATCCACTGACTTGGCCTCCACAGCCTTCTGTGGCAAAGAATTCCACAGATTCAACACCCTCTGACTGAAGAAATTTCTCCTCATCTCCTTCCTTAAAGAAGGTCCTTTAATTCTGAAGCTGTGACCTCTAGTTCTAGACTCTCCCACTAATGGAGACGTCTAAACTCGAATACAATTGTGGCTTCTGTTGGGAAAGCCGCACCAGAAGAAACTGTCTGGGCCTTGTGTAGCAACAGCAGCTGATGTAGAGAGCCCTGGTCACAGTCAGACACTCTGAGTCTGTTTCGTTCTGCCCTTCACCAAGGTTATTTGGTGTCTGCAGGTCTCCTTTGCCAACCGACCACAGGAATGACTGAGTTGATATACAAGAGCGTAATTATAGTGAAACGGTCGAGGTTTCTCAATCCATTTGCTTCCCAGCAATTTTCTCTTCGGTTTTCAGTTCACAAACCAGCTTTGAACCTACTTCCCCCATAATTGTACCGTTATTATTCCTGAAATTGCCGGAAATCTGTCTCCCAGTGGGTGATCCTATCGTTCTCCGGCCTTCTCCCCGGCACTTTCATCACTTGCCTTCTCACGTGGGGCTAGTATTAAGCAGAAGTGGCCAGTTACAAGGTGGCCAAATTGAGAGCCTGTCTTTGGGCAATGGCCATTTCACACAACGGCCCACCAAGGTTAATGTCTTCTGAAGATAGACAGAAAGTGCTGGAGTAACTCAGCGGGTCAGGCAGCATCTCTGGAGAGAAGGAATGGGTGACGTTTCAGGTCAAGACCCTTCTTCAGACTGTCTTCTGTCTCCTGTCTGGTCTGGTCATTGAATTGAAGGTCACTAATGAGCTACAGGGATGGACAACAACAACAACTGACCTTGACCTAGCACCTTCAGTGTGGTCAGATGTCCCTGAACATCCCCATTCCTTCCCCAAGCCCCAAGCCCCTCATCCTCGGCCCCTGTGAGTGCCCACGGGGTCTCGAGTCCCTGTGAGTGCCCACCCTGCCCATGGGGTCTTGAGTGCCCACCCTGCCCAAGGACCTCAGACACAAGGAACTGCAGATGCGGGTCAGGCAGCATCGATAGAGTGAATGGGTAGGCTATCTTTTGGGTCGGGACCCTTCTGCAGACTGATGGGATAGGAGGATAAAGCTGGAAAAGAGAGGTGAGGGTGGGCAAACCTGGCAAGTGATAGGTGGATACAGGGGAGGGGGGATTGGCAGACAGATGGACGAAGTGACAAAGGCTGGGAGTGTGGGGGGGAGTGGTGGGAGGAGGGAGGGGGAGGGAGGGGGGAGGGAGGGAAGGAGTGTGGTGGGAGGGGGAGTGTGTGGGGGAGGCAGGGAGGGAGTGTGGGGGGGGAGGGAGTGTGGGGGGAGGGAGGGAGTGTGGGGGAGAAGGAGGGGGTATGAGGGGGAGGGAGGGAGTGTGGGGGGAGAGAGAGGGAGGGAGTGTGGGGGGGAGGGAGGGAGTGTGGGAGGGAGGGAGGGAGTGTGGGAGGGAGGGGGGGAGGGAGGGGGGAGGGAGGGGGAGGAAGGGGAGGAGGAAGGGGAGGAGGGAGGGAGGGAGGGAGGGAGGGAGGGAGGGAGGGAGGGAGGGAGGGAGGGAGGGAGGGAGGGAGGGAGGGAGGGAGGGAGGGAGGGAGGGAGGGAGGGAGGGAGGGAGGGAGGGAGGGGGAGGGAGGGGGAGGGAGGGGGGAGGGAGGGAAGGAGTGTGGTGGGAGGGGGAGTGGTGGGAGGAGGGAGGGGGAGGGAGGGGGGAGGGAGGGAAGGAGTGTGGTGGGAGGGGGAGTGTGTGGGGGAGGCAGGGAGGGAGTGTGGGGGGGGAGGGAGTGTGGGGGGAGGGAGGGAGTGTGGGGGAGAAGGAGGGGGTATGAGGGGGAGGGAGGGAGTGTGGGGGGAGAGAGAGGGAGGGAGTGTGGGAGGGGGGGGAGGGGGGGAGGGGGGGAGGGAGGGAGGGAGGGAGGGAGGGAGGGAGGGAGGGTGGGGGGAGGGAGGGAGGGAGGGAGGGTGGGGGGGGAGGGAGGCAGTGTGGGAGGGAGGGAGGGAGGGAGGGAGTGTAGGGGGGAGGGAGGGAGTGTGGGAGGGAGGGGGGGAGGGAGGGAGTGGTGGGGGGAGGGAGGGAGGGAGGGAGGGAGGGAGGGAGGGAGGGAGGGAGGGAGGGAGGGAGGGAGGGAGGGAGGGAGGGAGGGAGGGAGGGAGGGAGGGAGGGAGGGAGGGAGGGAGGGAGGGAGGGAGGGAGGGAGGGAGGGAGGGAGGGAGGGAGGGAGGGAGGGAGGGAGGGAGGGAGGGAGGGAGGGAGGGAGGGAGGGGGGTGTGGGGGGGAAGGCGATCATATTTCTGGCTCCCTCTGTCACCGTCAGAAGGGAAGGAAGAGTCTCTGGGCCAGCTATATAAAGGATTGCTTTGCTGGCAATACTTGTGCAGGTTGGGCAAACACACCGATCTCGAGCCGTGCCGGGGCAGTGGGGGTGAAGTTGGTCCATATTTCTGAGATTGTGAAGATAAATCACATGGCAGTCATGGGTCCCAATCTGCATCTGTCTGCGATCGGCATGGGGAAGGGCGTGCAGTAACTGTCTGCGATCAACATGGGGAAGGGCGTGCAGTAACATTCACAGACTGTTGCCGCTAAGATGTGTCCCTTCCAAAAAAAACAGTCGTTTAAAAATAAACCATGTGGTTCCAAAAGTATTTTGAAAGTATTTCCTTTCCTGCTCCTTTGAAGATGTGCTGGGCCTCTCAGTGTACAGTCAGTCACTGGCTCGGGCACAGTGGGAATGTGCAGTGGAAACATCGGCCAGCATTACTTTCCTCAGTCCTTGGTTAATAGCGCCAGAGTCATCGAGTCATAGTTGTAGAGTCATGCCGCAGGGACACAGGCCCTTCGGCCCAACTTACCCATACCGGCCAACATGTCCCAGCTACACTAGTCCAACCTGCCTGCGTTTGGCCCATATCCCTTCAAACCTGTCCTATCCATGTACCTGTCCAACTGGTTTCTTAAACGCTGCAGATGGAGGTGCCACGGCCAAGGTCCAGAGGACCTTAAACCTCACCATCTCCAGTCCTCAACGGTTATCTCTTTGTTCGAGCTACTGGTCAGTCTCCCGGTATCTCCTCATTTGACTTGGAGTCAAATTCAGTTTGGTAATTCCACCTTTCAGGCAGTTTGGGATCATGAACTATGCTGAAGGGCCATACGGTGCAAATAGTTGCCGGAGAGATAATGTATAATTGGGACTGGTTTATTCTTGTCACTCGTACCGAGATGCAGTGAAAGGTCTTGTTTCATGTGTGGCCTAGACACATCACACCGAGCCTGAGTACAACAGGTCAGGCAAAAGAGAAATTAAACAGAGCACAGAATACGGTGTTACAGGTACAGGGAAAGTGCAGGTAAAGAATGGCCTGCAATGACGTAGACTGGAAGATCGGGAACTCATGCTTTGCATATTGCTGTCATTAATCAAAAAGAAACAGTGATAGACAATAGACAATAGGTGCAGGAGGAGGCCATTTGGCCCTTCGAGCCAGCACCAATATTCAATGTGATCATGGCTGATCATTCTCAATCAGTACCCCGTTCCTGCCTTCTCCCCATACCCCCTGACTCCGCTATCCTTAAGAGCTCTATCCAGCTCTCTCTTGAATGCATTCAGAGAATTGGCCTCCACTGCCTTCTGAGGCAGAGAATTCCACAGATTCACAACTCTCTGACTGAAAAAGTTTTTCCTCATCTCAGTTCTAAATGGCCTACCTCTTATTCTTAAACTGTGGCCCCTTGTTCTGGACTCCCCCAACATTGGGAACATGTTTCCTGCCTCTAACGTGTCCAACCCCTTAATAATCTTATACGTTTCGATAAGATCTCCTCTCATCCTTCAATATTCCAGTGTATACAAGCCTAGTCGCTCCAGTCTTTCAACATATGATAGTTCCGCCATTCCGGGAATTAACCTAGTTAATCTCCATGAGGATGATGTTCAACACAGATTTCTGCTTCAACCGCGGACAGCTCATTTGAATCTCGTTGCATATGACTGACGCAACATTTACAGGTTGAGTTTGGGATTTGTAAGTTGCTACGTGGCTTTTACAGGGAGGGGAGAACATGACTCTTTGTTTGAGACATCGTTGAGTTATTCCTCTGACAGTCTGTGACCCAGAGAGTGACCGCGATTCATTGTGTTGTCGTGGGCAGCAACACGCTCACCATCGCTAGACCAGAAAACTCCTGCTGGTGGGAAACTAACTTACCTGTCCCTCACCTGTCTGCCGTACACCTGTCTGCCGCACACCTGTCCATCTCAAGCCCACCTGCCACACACCTGTCTGCCACACACCTGTCTGCCTCACACCTGTCTGCCACATCTGTCTGTCTCACACCTGTCTGCCTCACACCTGTCTTCCACATCTGTCAGCCTCACACCTGTCTGCCGTACACCTGTCCATCTCATGCCCACCTGCCAACCAAGTCACAGATCCCTGACACTGATTGCCCTGCGCCTCACGTACCAACCCGTGTCGGTCGTCCACTGGGTTCCAGGTTATGACCTGTGTTTGGGGCTGGGTTTGGGGAAGAGGCAACACCCAAATGGAGAATCTACACCCCACAGATGAACCCAATTCCTCACACGGGACCCCCCACTTCAACACGAGCACCAGATCACGAAGCTTACTCCAGCAGAAAGGCCCAGCAGAGGATGGTGGTGGACGGTGACGTTTATAGCCCTGTTAAACCACAGCTCTTGTATGGTCTGATTTCTCCAGCAAATACCATTCGGCTGAGGAATGTTATTGCGAACAGGGAGCAGCAGTAAAACGCTAACTATAGAGTTTTGTCATCCTTCAGGCATTCTGTGGAAACCGTGTAAAAGTAGTGGTGGTAAAAGACCAGCAGACATTTCTAACAAAGCCCCCGCTGTCACCGACACCTCCTCTCGAAAGCAGAGGTATTCCAGCTTTTTGTGTCTTTCTTCAGTGTTCAATAGAGCCCGGGCTGAAAAGCCAAGGTGCAATCTGTTCCCCCAATATTCCATAAGGGATAGGAGCAGAATTAAGCCATTCGGCCCATTAAGTCTACTCCGCCATTCAATCATGGCTGATCTATCTCTCTTTCTCCTGCCTTCTCCCCATAACCCCTGACACCCATACTAATCAACAATCTGTCTATCGCTGCCTTACAAATATCTCCACCGCCTTCTGTGGCAACGCATTCCACAGATTCACCACCCTCTGACTAAAGAAATTCCTCCTCATCTCCTTCCTAAAAGAACGTCCTTTAATTCTGAGGCTGTGACCTCTAGTCTTAGACTCTCCCACTAGTGGAAACATCCTCTCCACATCCACTCTATCCAGGCCGCTCACTATTGGGTAGGTGCTGACATTCCCCTCCTCATGGACTCATTGACTCCAGGCGTTAAGCAGCCTGTTGGGAAATACAGGGAAACGTATTTGGCGAGGTGACAAGAAGTCTAACACCGCCCCTGCATCTTGCAAGATGTCTGGATTTCCCAGAGCACAGACCAGACACTGAGAACTGTTGAGGTGTGGCTGTTGCTCTGATGTGGGCAAGGTGGCGGCCAATTTACACACAGCCACCTCCCACAGGAACCAACGTGATAACGACCAGATAATCAGCGATCACCGTAGAGGCACAAGTTTGGCCCCAGGGCACATAGAGAACGTTAATGTCAAGAACAGCCGAGGCCAGATTTCTCACTTCTGTGTAGGAAGGAACTGCAGATGGTGATTTAAACCCAAGGTAGACACAAAAAGCTGAAGTAACTCAGCGGGACAGGCAGCATTTCTGGAGAGAAGGAATAGGTGGCGTTTAAGGTCGAGATCCCTGACTTTCAGTCTAAACAAGGGTCTTGACCATAAACGTCACCTATCCATGTTCTCCAGTGATGCTGCCTGACCCGCTGAGTTACTCCAGCACTCTGTGAAACGTCATCTATCCATGTTCTCCACAGATGCTGCCTGACCCATTGTGTTACTCCAGCACTTTGGGTCTTTCCTCATTTCTGTGTTGTTTTTAAAAGCAAACTCTGTGGATGCTGGGAATTAAGTAGAATGTGTTGGAATTCTGTGTTCCACATTTCGTCCGGACTTCAGCCCATCGAGCCTGTGCTGGCTCAGGGAACTATCCTAATTTCCCCGTCACCCACAACTTTGGCCAGAAGCAACCACTCAACTACACTCGGGGGGGCTTCACTGAGCCAATTAACTCTGCAACTTGTGTGTCTTTGGGATGTGGGAGAAAACAGCTCCTGAAAAAAGCCAACCCCCTGAAACAATAACAATGGAGTTTGATCCTGTTGTGTCTAATTTTAATGCACGGAGGGGCTGGTGGGCTGGAGTAACAGCAGGCTTCACTAAACATGACGTTATTGGGCAGTTTTGTAATGTCCTAGTTCCAGAGCCAACTCATCTGATTGCACAGTTACCACCACTGATGTAACGAGAAATGATCTCAGTGGCTGTGCTTGAATAAGGCTCTGTCTGCTGCTGACACCAGTGTCGGCCAGAGAGAGGAACATCATCATTAAAGAGAGAAGGTTTCAATCTTCCTCTTGGCGATCACAGTTCTGCAGAGTACAACCTCAGCAGAGTCCCAGCAGCACAGCAGTGTAGGGGGAGAGCGGCTAACTCACAACACAAGAATCGGTGGTTCAATCCTCACTTCGGGTGCTGTCTGTGTGGAGTTTGCACGTTTCCTCACGCATCCCTAAGGCGAGCGGGCTTGTAGATTAATTGGCATCTGTCATCTGAACCAGAATAAAAGGATGTGCCTTCAGGAAGGAGATGAGGAGGAATTTCTTCAGCTAGAGGGTGTTGAATCTGTGGAATTCATTGCCACAGATGGCAGTGGGTATTTCTAAAGTGGAGATTGATAGGTTCTTGATTAGTACGGTAGTCAGGGGTTATGGGGAGAAGGCAGGAGAGTGGGGTTGAGAGGGAAAGATAGATCAGCCATGATTGAATGGCAGAGCAGAATCAATGGGTCGAATGGCCTAATTCTGCTCGTATGACTTATAAACATCAATTTGGAATCAATGGTTCAATGGGATGGAAATGCCTGTTTTCTTTCTCTCTCCTGGTCATCTCTGCTGATGAGAATAATTGTCTTCTGTCCAGCCTCTCCAAATGACTCATGATCTCATGATCTTGCCCCCCACCCATCCATCTATCAACCCATCTTCTCAACCTCTATCTCTGTAGCTCCCTCTCCTCTGGAATGGCAAGCACATTCGGCTTGGATAATGAGTAGACGGATCAGTGTTTGTTCCATTGGTCCAGGGCCCCCAGGCTATATCACACCCCTGGCCATTTAATGCATCTGGGTGTGAACTATGAAGCAATTGGACTGTTGCTGGTGCAGGAGATGCATTCCTCCAGAGCGCTGGACATTTATTTGGCCGTCAGTCTCCAGCCTGGTCCCGTCTCCAATGGGAGGCCGACAGGATGTTTTGACTCAGCGTCTCCACATTCCTCCTTACAAACCCTCCTCAGTTCCAGAGGCAGCCGGGAGAGGTTCGTGGAGGAGAGGCAAACGCCCGCCAAATATTTCCCCACAGCGTTGTCAAGGGGAGAAGCTGGTGGTGCAGGAGCAGGGGGGGGGGTTCAGGGGATTTCCAGGTGAAAGTGTGGAGCCAATCCATGTTGAATAGCTGGCTGCTGTTTGCACTTGCCAAACATGATTAGACTCAGGTTTACTCAGTGTCCTGTTACTAGCTGCTTCTCAAATAGCCTCGGACCAGTGAGTCTGCACTCCAGCCACCGGCAGATGTTTTGAGATTACCAGAAACATCTGGATCTTTTGGGGGGGGGGGGGTGAAAGCTTCAAAGGAAAAGCACTCCATAAAGAATTAACCTCTTTGTGTACACAGGGTTACAGTTCCCTATTAATCACTCAAGGCAATGGAAAATAGTCACGGAGCTCAGAAACAGGCCCTTCGGCCCATCATGCCTAAGGTGACCCTCAAGCACGTGGAGACACACAAGGCCACAGATGCTGGAATCTTGAGCAAAACACAGAGTGCTGGAGTAACTCAGCGGGTCAGGCAGCATCTCTGGAGAACATGGATAGGTGACGTTTCACAGAGTGCTGGAGTAACTCAGCAGGTCAGGCAGCATCTCTGGAGAACATGGATAGGTGACGTTTCACAGAGTGCTGGAGTAACTCAGCGGGTCAGGCAGCATCTGTGAAGGGGATAGACATGACGTTTCAGGTCAGGACCCTTCTTCAGACTGACAGAATTGGGGGGGGAAATGCTGGAAAAAAGATGTGGTGGTGGGCAAAGCCTGGCAAGTGATAGGTGGATACACGTGAGGAGAGTGGACCTGTAAATCTATTGTCCTACCTGTTGACACTGAAGAGGTGTTGTCTGTCCATTCTCACCAACAACGCTGCCTGACCCTCTGAGTTCCTCCAGCACTTTGCGTTTTGCCAAGATTCCAGCACCTGCAGTTTCTTGTATCTCCCTGTTGATATGGGTGCCGTCTGTGATGGCAGGACTCTACCGAGTGGGCCGAAGGGCCTGTTACCATGTTGTATCACTAAACCAAACTAAACTAAACTTCACAGTTACCATCCACCTCAAGGATCAATTTTAGACGTAGTGACAGACTCTGCTATGAAAAAAGGGCAAGATTCCATTTAACAGGAGTGATTGATATCACAAACCCACATTGACGTGTACATACACAAATGTAATTTGCAATAAGTGAGTATATGTTTGATGTAAACAGTCCTGACACTGTGTACAGAGGGACTACCCCTACATATCAATGGACTCACCCACATCAAACTCGCTCAGGAGAAGGGAACAAGATTGGGAACTTTAAGATATAACTAAAGTCTCGGTCAACTTTGTGGGTTATATTTGGAAGATTCAGTAGATTAAGAACCTGAGCATTTTCCACATTGAGTAACAGCCAGCTCTCTGAAAGTGCTACATTCATTTTCCATGTCAAGTTTTTCCGAAATGTCTTTTTGTTTTAAGTTATGCATTCAGTTTCCTAGACTGGTCAGCATTTTTTTCCCACATTAATCGTCCGCATTCAAAGCCTTTTGGTTTATCCCGTACGTATTTTGTTAATTATCTTAAATTTCCGCACTAATTATCGGAGTGCTGATTAGAGGAAGTAATCTTTCTCTCGATATCATCGGATAACCATCAGAACACCCAGGCTGGGCCCAATCTCTTCCCTCACCACTCTGCTGAATGAGACCCCATCATTCCATGAACTGATCCCAGTCTCTCTGGAAGTTGGAATGGGAGAACACACAGTGTGAGCTAACGCTCGTGGGAATTGGATCCCAAATCACAAAAGCCTTTCATTACAGCTGAGGGGAACCTGAGCAATTATAGTCACAGGATGTTTTGGCGTAGAAGGATGCTTTCAGTAATCGAGTCCATCTGCGTGGGTTTTCTCAGAGATCTTCGGTTTCCTCCCACACTCCAAAGACATATAGGCTTGTAGGTTAATTGGCTTGGTGTAAATGTAAAATTGTCCCTTGTGGGTGTAGGATAGTGTTAATGTGTGGGGATCGCTGGTCAGTGCGGACTCGGTGGGCCGAAGGGCCTGTTTCCGCGCTGTATCTCTAAAAACTAAAACTCTGAGGTGCTGTTCCTCCAGTTTGTGCTGGGCCTCACTCTGACAATGGAGGAGGCCCAGGACAGAAAGGTCAGATTGGGAATGGGAGGGGGAGTTGAAAGGCCTCATATTTCACTTGGGTAGTTTACACCCAGCAGTATGAACATTGACTTCTCTAACTTCAGATAATCCCTGCTCTCCCTCTCTATCCCCTCCCCCTTCCCAGTTCTCCCACTAGTCTTCCTGTCTCCGACTACATCCTATCTTTGTCCCGCCCTCTCCCCTGACATCAGTTTGAAGAAGGGTCTCGACCCGAAACGTCACCCATTCCTTCTCTCCTGAGATGCTGCCTGACCAGCTGAGTTACTCCAGCATTTTGTGTCTACCTTCGATTTAAACCAGCATCTGCAGTTGTTTTCCTATACTTATGGGTGACTTCCCTGTCTTTGCAGTGAATTCAAGTGGTGGATTCCACCTCAGGCACCAGCAGTTTCCAGGAAACAGCCTCTTCTTTCAGACGAGGCTCAGCGGCAGAGCCTTGAAACCAAACAGCAAACACGGTTCAGACCACAGAGACCGGAAACCCCTTCAAACAGCAGCAGAACATTCAGAGAATGCGGGCAGCGCTGGTTTCTCGAAAGTCGTTTGGCAACTTGGCACCAACACAGATAAGCCTGCTTTTAATCATTTTCCTCTCCATCAAAGGCTCTTGTGCAGAACTCTGTTAGATCTGGATATTCATGGGCAACCTGGTGAAAGGGTATTAGAGAGAGCCACAGGAACAGTAGGGATAGAGTAGCACAAGTAGGAAGAAGGGTCTCAACCCGAAACGTCACCCATTCCTTCCCTCCCCAGGTGTCTTTTTCAGTCAGAGAGTTGTGAATTTGTGGAATTCTCTGTCTCAGAAGGCAGTGGAGGCCAATTCACTGAATGTATTCAAGAGAGAGCTAGATAGAGCTCTTAAGGATAGCGGAGTCAGGGGGTGTGGGGAGAAGGCAGGAATGGGGTACTGATTGAGAATGATCAGCCATGATCACATTGAATGGCGGTACTGGCTCGAAGGGCCGAATGGCCTCCTCCTGCACCTATTGTCTATTGTGCTGCCTGACCCGCCTAGTTACTCCAGCATTTTGTGTCTACCTTCGATTTAAACCAGCATCTGCAGTTTTTTTCCTACACGTAGTAGAGCTGCTGCCTCTGGAGAAGGTCCAGGGGAGATTTACAAGAATGATCCCAGGAATGGGTAGGTTAACCTATCATGGGCTTTTGTCGGCACTGGGCCTGTACTCGCTGGAGTTTAGAAGGATGAGGGGAACCTCATTGAAACAGGCAGAACAGTGAAAGGCCTGGATAGAGTGGATGTGGAGAGGATGTTTCCACTAGTGGGAGAGTCTAGGACCAGAGGGCACAGCCTCAGAATTAAAGGACGTTCTTTTAGGAAGGAGATGAGGAGAAGTTTCTTTAGTCAAGGGGTGGTGAATCTGTGGAATTCTTTGCCACAGAAGGCTGTGGAGGCCCAGTGGATATTTTTAAGGCAGAGATAGGTAGATTTTTGATTAGTGCGGGTGTCAGCGGTTATGGGGAAAAGGCAGGAGAGTGAGATTAGGAGGGAGAGATAGATCAGCCATGACTGAATGGTGGAGTAGACTTGATGGGCCGAATGGCCTAATTCTGCTCCTCTCACTTTTGACCTTAAAGCTTCACCGCTCCAGTGACCCAGGTTCGATCCAGACCTCCGGTGCTGTCTGTGTGGAGTTTGCACATCTCTTTATAATTGTGGTAGTTCCCTCCAGGTGGTCTGGTTTGCTCCTACATGCCAATGACCAGTGGTTGGTGGGGTAGTTGGCTGCTGTCAGTTTCCCCTGGAGTGCAGGTGAGTTGTGTGGAATGTGTGGGAAGTGATGGGGATCGTGAGAAACAGATTGAGGTGGGAATAGTATAAATGTGGCGTTGATGGCCAGCACAGCCACGCTGGGCCGAAGGGCCTGATTCCCTGCTCTGTGACTCTGAGACCCAGTCTCAGACGTATAGTGTGGTGAGCGGCAGAGACTGGCGAGACTGTTTGGAGCTGGCGTGTGGCTGACATAACTGCTGCCGAGGGGGATTCCTGGTGAAGTGATTTTATACAAAGCACCGAATCACATTGCCAGGGATTACCAATCGGTGGCAAGTGTTGCAGCATCAGTCCGAAGACTCTCCTGGCAGGCAGACGTCTCCAAAGTTGGCTGAGGAACGAGAACCAGGAGCTCAGACCAGAACCGCTACATGTCCTGCTGGCTCGAAGGGCCAAATGGCCTCCTCCTGCAACTATTTTCTATGTTTCTATTTTCTATTTGTGTTGACACTCCACTTAATACAGGAGTTCCCTTGCACAGAGTATGTGACCAATACTGTCCATGTCGCACTGTCAGGGGGGAAGAGTGATCACATCACACCCTTGAAAATCATAGATTTTATGAGTTCAGTTTACTGTCTCGTGTACCGAGGTACAGTGAATGCTTTTGTCATTGTTAGCAGCCAGTCTACCAATGAAAATAGACACAAAGTGCTGGAGTAACTCAGCGGGTCAGGCAGCATCTCTGGAGAAAAGGAATAGGTGATATTTCGGATCGAGACCCATCTTCAGACTGTTCCCTCCTACAAGGTCTACCAATGAATTGAAGGCAGTGAGATGTGGGACACAGATGGCAATTTGCCCACAAAACCATCTACTTAAAGAAGAAAGAAAAGCTTTTCACTGTACCTGTACAGTGAGAATGTACTGATTGTGAATGATCAGCCATGATCACATTGGATGGTGGTGCTGGCTCGTGCACCATGATCACATTGGATGGTGGTGCTGGCTCGTGCACCATGATCACATTGGATGGTGGTGCTGGCTCGTGCACCATGATCACATTGGATGGTGGTGCTGGCTCGTGCACCATGATCACATTGGATGGTGGTGCTGGCTCGTGCACCATGATCACATTGGATGGTGGTGCTGGCTCGTGCACCATGATCACATTGGATGGTGGTGCTGGCTCGTGCACCATGATCACATTGGATGGTGGTGCTGGCTCGTGCACCATGATCACATTGGATGGTGGTGCTGGCTCGTGCACCATGATCACATTGGATGGTGGTGCTGGCTCGTGCACCATGATCACATTGGATGGTGGTGCTGGCTCGTGCACCATGATCACATTGGATGGTGGTGCTGGCTCGTGCACCATGATCACATTGGATGGTGGTGCTGGCTCGTGCACCATGATCACATTGGATGGTGGTGCTGGCTCGTGCACCATGATCACATTGGATGGTGGTGCTGGCTCGTGCACCATGATCACATTGGATGGTGGTGCTGGCTCGTGCACCATGATCACATTGGATGGTGGTGCTGGCTCGTGCACCATGATCACATTGGATGGTGGTGCTGGCTCGTGCACCATGATCACATTGGATGGTGGTGCTGGCTCGTGCACCATGATCACATTGGATGGTGGTGCTGGCTCGTGCACCATGATCACATTGGATGGTGGTGCTGGCTCGTGCACCATGATCACATTGGATGGTGGTGCTGGCTCGTGCACCATGATCACATTGGATGGTGGTGCTGGCTCGTGCACCATGATCACATTGGATGGTGGTGCTGGCTCGTGCACCATGATCACATTGGATGGTGGTGCTGGCTCGTGCACCATGATCACATTGGATGGTGGTGCTGGCTCGTGCACCATGATCACATTGGATGGTGGTGCTGGCTCGTGCACCATGATCACATTGGATGGTGGTGCTGGCTCGTGCACCATGATCACATTGGATGGTGGTGCTGGCTCGTGCACCATGATCACATTGGATGGTGGTGCTGGCTCGTGCACCATGATCACATTGGATGGTGGTGCTGGCTCGTGCACCATGATCACATTGGATGGTGGTGCTGGCTCGTGCACCATGATCACATTGGATGGTGGTGCTGGCTCGTGCACCATGATCACATTGGATGGTGGTGCTGGCTCGTGCACCATGATCACATTGGATGGTGGTGCTGGCTCGTGCACCATGATCACATTGGATGGTGGTGCTGGCTCGTGCACCTATTGTCTATTGTCTATCCCCTGCATATCCATGTTCCTATCTAAGAGCCTCTTAAATGCCACTATGGTATCTGCCTCCACCACCACCCCTAACAGTGTGTTCCAGGCACCCACCACTCTCTGTGTCACTCTGTCTGAAGAAGGGTCACAAAACGTCACCTATTCCTTTTCCCCAGAGACGCTGTTACCCATTGAGTTACTCCAGCTTTTGGTGTGGATGTTCGGTTTAAACCAGCATCTGCCATTCCTTCGTACACACTCTCTGTGTACAAATGGATGCTGGGTGCACAGGGACAATCCCCCCTTACTCACTGTGAGGAGCCAAGGCCACACCTGATGGGAGGTTGAGGGGGAACGTTTCTGGTGGTGTCACAGGAGTGTGGGGAGGGTGAGGTTTCAGGACGGGTGTGTGACAGAGACAGTTGCTGGGTGGCTCAGAGAGAAATGTGGGTGTGAATATAACCAACTATTTTGGACTATTTGGAATAACGGCCCCAATAATGGCAGTAATGTGTAATATATGCAAAAGAATTTCACTGTAATAAATAATAAAATTAATATTGGCTCTGGACCCGAAACGTCACCCATTCCTTCTCTCCAGAGATGCTGCCTGACCCGCTGAGTTACTCCAGCATTTTGTGTCTGTCTTCTATTGAATTTTGGTGATGGAGTGATGGAGTCAGCAACCCACTCCCCATGGCCGACAGTGGTTCAGGGCTTAGCTAGCTTGTGAACAGAGCTGTGTGTGTCCCTTGTTCACAGTGGCTAAGTTCCGCACCTCTGGGGCAAGGTCAACACCAGGAGATAGATGTTCACATCGCGCGTGGCTGGTGGAACGCCCTTGTCTCAGTCCGGGTCACCCGGAGCCCGCGGCTGGGGCCGGGGTCAACACCACAGAGGTGGCCAGAGAGGACCCAGCAGCGATCGTGAGGGCAACGGGGGCGACGGACGAGGACGGACACGTGGAAGTGAGGACGCTGCTGCTGGGGAAGGAACAAAGGTGGACCTGGTTTGGGGGGGGGGGGGGAGAACAATGGAGGATGTGGTAACTATTTGTACACCTTGGGTAGCAAAGCAAAGAATTTCACTCTGACTTCTCACATGTGACAATAAAGTATTCATTCATTCATTCATTCATTCATTCATTCATTCATTCATTCATTCCCAAGAAAGTCTCCACTTCAAACCCTCAACACGCCAACATTCGAAGAATGAGGGGAGACCTCATTGAAACCTACACAATAGTGAAAGGCCTGGATAGAGTGGATGTGGAGAGGATGTTTCCACTAGTGGGAGAGTCCAGGACCAGAGGGCACAGCCTCAGAATTGAAGGATGTTCTTTTAGGGAGATGAGGAGGAATTTCTTTAGTCAGAGGGTGGTGAATCTGTGGAATTCTTTGCCACAGAAGGCGGTGGAGGCCAAGTCAGTGGATATATTTAAGCCAGAGACAGATAGATTCTTGATTAGTCCGGGTGTCAGGGGTTATGGGGAGAAGGCAGGAAAATGGGGTTAGGAGGGAGAGATAGATCAGCCATGATTGAATGGTGGAGTAGACTTGATGGGCCGAATGGCCTAATTCTACTCCTATCACTTATGACCTTATGACCCTCTTGAACTGGCTGCAAAATCCCATTTGCTGCATTGCAAGAACTAGAGGACACAGGTTTAAAGTGAGGGGGGAAGACTTAATGGGAACCTGAGGGGCGATCTTTTCACACAGAGGGTGGTGGGTGTATAAAACGAGTTGCCAGAGGAGGTACTTGAGTCAGGTACAATAACAACATTTAAACAACAAGTAGACACACGGATAGGAAAGGTATAAGAGGGATTTGGGCTAGGTTGGGGCAAATGGGACTAGGTTAGATGAGGCATCTTGGTGTGCATGCAGGAGTTGGGCTGAAGGGCCTGTTTCCATGCTCTGAGATGCAGGTTTGTGTGGTAAAACATCCAGTAGTAGAATGCATTCAAGAGAGAGCTAGATAGAGCTCTTAAGGATAGCGGAGTCAGGGGGTATGGGGAGAAAGCAGGAACGGGGTACTGATTGAGAATGATCAGCCATGATCACATTGAATGGCGGTGCTGGCTCGAAGGGCCGAATGGCCTCCTCCTGCACCTATTGTCTATAGAATCTTTCATCCATTATCGCCATTGCTAATGCTATCTTTAATTGCAGATTTATTTCACTAACCCATGGCCCCAGCCTGCTGATTTAGGCTTGCCCATATCTGGCACGGAAAACTAGTGGCCACAGAGCAACATAGAACAAAGCCAAGAGGTTGGAGACCAGCTTTAAACTGCAGCAACAGATGGAAACTCTGAAGCACAAATGGGAAGTAAAGGGTTAAGGTCATTGCTGATGTGAATTTTCACCATTTGTTATTTTTTATTTTCATTGCAGTTAAGGTTGCTGTTGGTAGAGCAGACTTGTCCTGTGTGGTTGGTATAAATAGGGTTCATTAACGCGAAGGGGTTTTTATAAATCAACTCTAACTCCGCTCAACTGGTTATTGCTTCTGGCCAGGTACCAGCCGGGTAATTCCCACTCATTTTCTCCCTGGGCTTCCAGTTTATCCTGTGGATTTTTCCACCGTTTATTTCCTGCCTCCACTTCATCCGGCCACTGCGGTTCACTGATATCCCACAAGCCGCGACTGGGCCTACCTGGCCATGAACTCCACGGATGGGACTTAGTGACCTTACTGGGGGCAGACTGGGACTGTCAGAGTGGTACCGAGCAGAACTCTACCTGCTCAACAACACCCAAAGTAGAAACATTGACAGTAGGTGCAGGAGTGGGCCATTCGGCCCTTCAAGCCAGCACCAGCATTCAATATGATCATGGCTGATCATCCAGAATCAGTACCCCGTTCCTGCTTTCTCCCCATATCCCTTGATTCCGTCAGCTCTACCTTTCTCTTGAAAACATCCAGTGAATTGACCTCCACTGCCTTCTGAGGCAGAGAACTCCACAGATTCACTACTCTCTGGGTGAAAAAGTTTTTCCTCATCTCAGTCCTAAATGGCCTACCCCTTATTCTTAAACTGTGACCCCCCCTGGTTCTGGACTCCCCCAACATTGGGAACATTTTTCCTGCATTCCAAAGATGGACCTTACTAACCCAGTTACTGGAACACATCTCCCTCCCACTCCGTGTCTCCAAACATGGAGCCTCTTGCCTGCGGGCTCAGAAGACTATTTCTCTTCACTTGCTGATCGGGGGTATGGCAATACTTTACTGGACTGTTTGTAAGATAAATAATTTCACTGTGTTAGCACTTTGCACATTTGATAATAAAATCACCATTGAATAGTGGTTGGCAGACAGGGATTTTAGTGGTACCTGGTCAACAGAACTCGACAACTCCCAACATGGACTTTACTGACCCAGTTACTGGAACAACTCTCTCTCCCACTCCCTGTCCATGGCTTGGAACCAAGCAGACAGACCTGGCAAGCCAAGCACGAGAGTGTAGACAGTGTGGGTTTGTATTCCTCAGAATGAGAATAAGGGTTAACCTTATTCAAGCACATGTCCATAAGTGATAGGAGCAGAATTAGGCCATTCAGCCCATCATGTCTACTCCGCCATTCAATCATGGCTGATCTAACCCCATTCTCCTGCCTTCTCCCCGTAACCCCTGACACGCAAGATCCTAAGGAGGTGATAGGGTAGATGTTGAGCAAAACTCAAAGTGCTGGAGGAACTCAACGGGCCAGACGGCATCTGTGGAGGGAATGAACAGACCATTGAGTTAGATGTGGCCCTTGTGGCTAAAGGGATCAGGGGGTATGGAGAGAAGGCAGGTACAGGTTATTGAGCTGGATGATCAGCCATGATCATATTGAATGGCGGTGCAGGCTCGAAGGGCCGAATGGCCTACTCCTGCACCTATTTTCTATGTTTCTATGTTTCTATCAGAAGGGTCCTGACTAGAAACGTCATCTGTCCCCTCCCTCCCCAAATGCTGCCTGACCTGCTGAGTTCCTCCAGCACTTTGTGTTTTGCTGAAGATTATATCATCTGCAGTTCCTTGTGTCTCCAGGGTAGATGTTGAGATGTTTCCACTGTTGGGCGAGTCATGGACCAAGAGGACCAGGCCAACATATAAGGGGAGAGTTAGGTAGTGTGTAGAAACGTCTTCTCTCTAAGTGTGGAGAATCTCTGGAACTCTGCCCAGGAGGGTGGGCCTGGACGGATCATGGGGTAAATTTATGGTCGGGATAGAAAAACACGAAAAAAAATACAAGAACTAAGGAAAGGCTATTCTTAGAAGCTTTGAAGGGTGCAGAAATGTTTACAGAAAGCTGCCTGGATTCGAAGGTATTAGCTACAAGGAGATGTTGGCCAAACTGGGATTGTTTTCTCTGGAGCGTCAGATGCTGAGGGAAGACCAGATTGAAGTTTATGAAATTGTGAGAGGCGTAGACAGGGTAGACAGTCAGAACCTTTTCCCCATTTTTCCTAGAGGGCAGAGCTTTAAGGTGAGAGGGGCAAAGTTTAAAGATGTGCAGGGCAAATGTTTCCTTCCTACACACTGTACTGTTCTACGTTCTTTGAATACTATGGTCAATGATTCCATCATCGATGACAAACTCCAACTGTGTACTTACTCCGAAACTCTGGGACCCTGCTCTGGGACCCTGCTCTGGGACCCTGCTCTGGGACCCTGCTCTGGGACCCTGCTCGCAAGACCAATTGGACTCCACCTCCTGTGCCTACTGAGCTGATAATCAGTTGATGTCGTTTACACTGGCTCAGTTCAGCAGGAACAGGAGTTTAGTCCCCGGACAACAGAGGATCACTCGGTGAAGAGCAACCAGCCTCCTGCGATGCACCTGGTGGGAATAGTGTGGCCTCCTCAGGCAGCACAGCACTAAGCTCCTCACAGCATGGCAGCTTCACAGCAGAGTGAACCCAGGTGCTCAAAATTACCTGGGGTTTTAGTAGACAAATTATCAGGATGTTCTCAAGCACGCAACAAAAGCTTTTCACTGTACCTCGGTGCACATGGCAATAAACTGAACTGACTGAAGCAGTCAACCAGAGAATTAAAACTTAACTCAAAGGAGAAATTGGAGAGAAAGGGGACGGGCAGGAAGGGCTGAATGGCCTCTACTGTACGAACCTGTGAATTACATGGAGAGCACTCACTGGCAGATGGTCAAGGCAGTGATTCTCCTGAGAGTCCAGTCCATCTCTGTTTATAGTCATTTAAAATGAGTTGCATGGTACTTCTTCACAGAGAGTGTGAACCTGTGGACTTCTCAACCTCAGAAGATGTGGAGGCATTTAAAGAGTAGAGAGAAAAATAGAAAATAGGTGCAGGAGTAGGCCATTTGGCCCTTCAAGCCAGCACCGCCATTCAATATGATTATGGCTGATCAACTAAAATCAGTACCCCGTTCCTGCTTTCTCCCAATATCCCTTGATTCCATTAGCACGAAGAGCTAAAACTAACTCTCTCTTCAAAACATCCAGTGAATTGGTCTCCACTGCTTTCTGTGGCTGATAATTCCACAGATTCACAACTCTCTGGGTGAAAAAGAGATACATGTCTGAAAGACGGAGGGCTCTGGGGAAGTGGCAAGAGAATAGAGATATCGAGGCGTGGGGCAGATCAGCCATGATCATAGTGAATAATAGGGTAGGCCCGAGGGGCCGAATGGCCTACACCCACTCTGATCTCCTCGTGAGCTCATCATCTATATGTTCTGTCCAGATGAGCATCTCCCCAGCCCAGCTCGGTGGGACACTGAATCACTCGTGCAGTTTGATTATCCCACAGTGGCAATAGTGTTCCTCCACACGTTTAACTTCTGAAACATCCTCGGGTAAACTCAGGATCACAAAGCCGCCTCGACCCATCATCCTCCTTATCAGGGCAGGCAATGTCTATCTGTAACCAGGAGTTCTTTGAATCATGAGAGGAATAGATCTGGTAAATGCACAGAGACTTTTGCCCAGACGAGGGGGAATCGAGAACCAATAGGTTTAAGGCAAGGGGGAAAAGGAATAGGAACCTGAGAGGTAACATTATTAGACAAAGGGTGATGGGTACATGGAATGAACTGCCGGAGGAGGTAGTCGAGGCAGATATTATTGCAAAGTTTAAGAAACATTTAGACAGGTGTGTGGATAGGTCAGGTTTAGAGGGATATGGGCCAAACACACGCAGGTGGGACTACTGTATATGAGACATGTTGGTTGGTGTGTGCAAGTTGGCCTGAAGGGCCTGTTTCCATGCTGTATCACTCTATGACTCTAATGTTGACTCTCATTCTGTGCTTCTATGTAACTTTGGATTTAAACCATACCTTTCTCCAATAAGATCAAGTCATCAAGATGGTAATAAGTGTTTGGAGATCAATAAAGGTTATCTGTCCTTTGACCAAATATCACAGTGTCGGTCAGTTTGTATTCTTGCCTTGAGTTTGTACAATGTAGGTTCTGGTCCTCTGTGAAAGGCCACCTATCCACGTTCTCCAGAGATGCTGCCTGACCCGCTGAGTTACTCCAGCACTCTGTGTCACTTACTGTCAAATGTCTTTGTGCTGAGGCGTTAAGCCAAGACCCCAAGAAGAACATGGAAGATGCGTGGCATTATTCTGAAGAAGAACACGGCAGATAGTTCAGGTGCCCGGGCCAATACTCCTCACAAGATTACCAGGTCTGATTAGTATCACCTTGCCTTTTCTAGGAGCTAGCTGAGCATAAAACCATCCAGCTACGTTCCTGTAACAATAATCTCCCTCGTTCCCAAACGCCTCATTCCCTGCGGTTTGGGTGGATGATTTGATTCTAAAAGACACTGTGGAAATTCATCTGTTTTTTCTTCCTAATAAAATATGTTCAAATAACTATTTTTGGTCGCGTTTTGTGATTATATTTGACTGCATTGGGCAAGCATTCAACACTACACAAACAAGTAGAACTTACTGCAATCAAGCACTAATTCGCTTCTAGACACAGAGTGCTGGAGTAACTCATCGGGTCAGGCAGCATCTGTGGAGAACATGGATAGGTGACGTTTCACAGAGTGCTGGAGTAACTCAGCGGGTCAGGCAGCATCTGTGGAGAACATGGATAGGTGACGTTTCACAGAGTGCTGGAGTAACTCAGCGGGTCAGGCAGCATCTCTGGAGAACATGGATAGGTGACGTTTGACAGAGTGCTGGAGTAACTCAGCGGGTCAGGCAGCATCTGTGGAGAACATGGATAGGTGACGTTTCACAGAGTGCTGGAGTAACTCAGCGGGTCAGGCAGCATCTCTGGAGAACATGGATAGGTGACGTTTCACAGAGTGCTGGAGTAACTCAGCGGGTCAGGCAGCATTTGTGGAGAACATGGATAGGTGACGTTTCACAGAGTGCTGGAGTAACTCAGCGGGTCAGGCAGCTGGAGAAAAAGCATTGGTGACATTTCGGGTCGGAACCCTTCAGCATCGGAGATACTGCCTGACCCGCTGAGTTACTCCAGCACTAAGTTTCTATCTTTGGTATAAAGCAGTATCTGCAATTCCTTCTGGCACACATTCACTTCTCTCATGCAATCCTATAACTGAGACATTCACCCAATCAGTCACCACTCCTTCAAGCCCTGATCTGCCCAGACCAGCCCAGGTTAGTTAAGCACACTAGTCTATGGGCGACTGTCCTGATGACTGTAATTACTGGGCTGTAATCAACAGTTCTCACACGCTTGCTTAAAATTGCTGTTGATGAATGTTTTCCCCAATCCTTTGGGAAGAAGCATGACAGGGCCTGACACGTTTGGAGAGACATCAAAGACTGAGAGGAGGAGGTGGAGTAACCTACACATTCCTGAACTGTATCTGATGCAACACAACTAACCCACGCGCAACATAAGCAAAGATCTCCAGATGCTTTACAGTGACATTACCGGACAAAACTTGATGCAAGCAGTGCAGTTCGGTGCAGTTTAGTTAGTTTATTGTCACGTGTACCGAGGTACAGTGAAAAGCTTTTGTTGCGTGCTAATCATTCAGCGGAAAGACTATACACAATTAAAATGGGAGTCAAGGGTTATGGGGAGAAGGCAGGAAAATGGGATTAGGAGGCAGAGGTCAGCCATGATTGAATGGCGGAGTAGACTCGATGGGCCGAATGGCCTAATACTACTCCTATAGCTTTGGAACTTGTGAACTTATGATCACAATCGAGCCATTTATATTGGACCAGGAAGAAGAAGCGGGCGTCATTCAACAGTTTAGAGAAAGGACAAGAGTTTCAAGAAAGAATTCAGGAGTTCACATCATAGCATCACAGTCATACAGCAGAGAAACAGGCCTTTCGGCCCAATATGCTCATGCTGATCACAACGCCTCATCTAAGCTAGTTCCGTTTGGCCCACGTCCCTCTAAACCTTTGCTATCATTTACCTGTCCAATGTTGTGGTTATAGTCCCAGCCTCACCTGGAGTACTGTGTGCAGTTTTGGTCTCCAAATTTGAGGAAGGATATTCTTGCTATTGAGGGCGTGCAGCGTAGGTTTACTAGGTTAATTCCCGGAATGGCGGGACTGTCATATGTTGAAAGACTGGAGCGACTAGGCTTGTATACACTGGAATTTAGAAGGATGAGAGGCGATCTTATCGAAACATATAAGATTATTAAGGGGTTGGACACTTTAGAGACAAGAAACATGTTCCCAATGTTGGGGGAGTCCAGAACCAGGGGCTACAGTTTAAGAATAAGGGGTAGGCCATTTAGAACGGAGATGAGGAAAAACTTTTTCAGTCAGAGAGTTGTAAATCTGTGGAATTCACTGCCTCAGAAGGCAGTGGAGGCCAATTCTCTGAATGCATTCAAGAGAGAGCTAGATAAAGCTTTTAAGGATAGCGGAGTCAGGGGGTATGGGGAGAAGGCAGGAATGGGGTACTGATTGAGAATGATCAGCCATGATCACATTGAATGGTGGTGCTGGCTCGAAGGGCCAAATGGCCTACTCCTGCACCTATTGTCTATTGTCTACCTCCTCTGGCAGCTCGTTCCATACACCTACCACCCTCTGTGTGAAAAAGTTGCCCCTCAGTTTCCCATTAAAAAAATTCCCCTTTCACCTTAAACCTATGGCCTCTGGTTCTTGTTTCCCCTACTCTGGGTAAAAGTTTGTGTGCATTCACCCTGTCAACTGTCCTCATGTTCTTCCAGACTCAGTTCACCCCTCAGCCACCATCACTGCAAGAAATAAAGTCCTGGCCTGACCAACCCCCCACCCCCCTGCAGCTCAACCCTTCGAGTCTTGGCAACATCCTCGTAATTCACTGTGGAATGGCCGTCAGCCAGTATAATTCTCCTGCCTTCTCCCCATAGCCCCTGACATCCGTACTAATCAAGAATCTATCTATCTCTGCCTTAAAAATACCCATTGACTTGGCCTCCACAGCCTTCTTTGGCAATGAATTCCACAGAGTCACCACCCTCTGACTAAAAGAACGTCTTTATATCTGAGGCTGTGTCTTCTGGTCCGAGACTCTCCCACTAGTGGACACATCCTCTCCACATCCACTCTATCCAGGCCTTTCACTAAGATCCAGTGAGTACAGGCCCAGTGCTGACAAACGCTCATCATAAGTTAACCCGTTCATTCCTGAGTATAAAATCTGAAGAAGATTGTGTCTCTTAGAAGGTGAAAGCAGTGCATTCAAAAGTCAAAAATTGAAACATTAAAATGTCACATCAATAATTACCCTGAATTTCATGGATGTTTTATTTAACACGCACACTAATGTGACACGATTGCCATGATATAAATGTCAACGTGATCAAGTTTTCGGCTTAGACAAGGTGCAGACCGCCAAGCATTAGATCATTAAATAGTAGATAGCACATTGACATTTCAGGCAGGTCTCTGATGAGAGATGATTTACACCTCGCGCTGCCTCGGCAAGGCCAGCAGCAGAACCAAGGACCAGTCTCACCCTAGGCACTCCCTGTCCCCCCCCACTCCCATCAGGCAAGAGGTACGGAAGTGTTAAAACGCACACCTCCAGATTCAGGGACAGTTTCTTCCCAGCTGTTATCAGGCAACTGAACCATCCTACCACAACCAGAGAGCCGTGCTGAACTACTATCTACCTCATTGGAGACCCTCGGGCTATCTTGTATACACTGGAATTTAGAAGGATGAGAGGGGATCTTATCGAAACGTATAAGATTATTAAGGGGTTGGACACGTTAGAGGCAGGAAACATGTTCCCAATGTTGGGGGAGTCCAGAGCAAGTGGCCACAGTTTAAGAATAAGGGGTAGGCCATTTAGAACTGAGATGAGGAAAAACTTTTTCAGTCAGAGAGTTGTGAATCTGTGGAATTCTCTGCCTCAGAAGGCAGTGGAGGCCAATTCTCTGAATGCATTCAAGAGAGAGCTGGATAGAGCTCTTAAGGATAGCGGAGTCAGGGGTATGGTGAGAAGGCAGGAACGGGGTACTGATTGAGAATGATCAGCCATGATCACATTGAATGGCTCGAAGGGCCGAATGGCCTACTCCTGCACCTATTGTCTATTGTCTTTGATTGGACTTTGACTTTACCTTGCACTGAACGTTATTCCCTTTATCCTGTACACCAGACGGCTCAATTGTAATCGTGTATCGTCTTTCCGCTGACTGGTCAGCACGCAACAAAAAGCCTTTCACTGTACCTCGGTACACGTGACAATAAACTAGACTGAACTGACACTGATTGACCCGAGAGGTTAATTGACCGACTGACCGTGGGGTTCCTTGCTCCAGACCACCGACATCTGCCGTCGATCACAGACTGAGCCCTGACCGGGAACTGCCGAAGGGATAGACGTCCATCCCGAGTGCATTCACGTCAATGACAGCGGCTAGAATCTTGTGCAACCCGTCTGACAGACACTGGAAATATACAATAGACAATAAGAGCCTTGAAGAGGCCATTCGGCCCTTCGAGCCAGCACCACCAACCAATGTGATCATGGCTGATCATTCTCAATCAGTACCCTGTTCCTGCCTTCTCCCCATACCCCCTGACTCCGCTATCCTTAAGAGCTCTATCTAGCTCTCTCTTGAATGCATTCAGAGAATTGGCCTCCACTGCCTTCTGAGGCAGAGAATTCCACAGATTCACAACTCTCTGACTGAAAAAGTTTTTCCTCAACTCCGTTCTAAATGGCCTACTCCTTATTCTTAAACTGTGGCCCCTTGTTCTGGACTCCCCCAACATTGGGAACATGTTTCCTGCCTCTAACGTGTCCAACCCCTTAATAATATTAAATGTTTCAATAAGATCCCCTGTCATCCTTCTAAATTCCAGTGTATACAAGCCTAGTCGCTCCAGTCTTTCAACATATGACAGTCCCGCCATTCCGGGAATTAACCTAGTAAACCTACGCTGCACGCCCTCAATAGCAAGAATATCCTTCCTCAAATTTGGAGACCAATACTGCACACAGTACTCCAGGTGCGGTCTCACTAGGGCCCTGTACAACTGCAGAACGACCTCTTTGCTCCTATACTCAACTCCTCTTGTTACGAAGGCCAACATTCCATTGGCTTTCTTCACTGCCTGCTGTACCTGCATGCTTCCTTTCAGTGACTGATGCACTAGGACACCCAGATCTCGTTGTACGTTGTAAACCATGTACTTTGTGTTTGCAGAAAGTTCCAGAAGAGAGACAATTGCAGCTTCTCCATTAATCAGCCACAGTGTCACATTAAACTCGCATTAGATCACCTTTACCCTTGTGAATGGTGTTTTATATTGGAGCATCATAGGGCAGTGAATAGGGCCAGGAACTGATGTCACAGCTAGTGCCAAGCTGCATCTCCAGAGGTTCTGCACATCATCATCATCAGTGGAACCTCAAGGGCTGGAGGAACTCAACAAGTCAGGCAACATCTGTGGAAGGAATGGACAGGTGGCACCTGATCAGGACACCTTCTTCAGATGAAAGATCAACCTGAAGAAGGGTCATAACCTGAAACGTCACCTGCCCATTTCCTCCACAGATGCTGCCTGACCCTCTGAAGTTCCTCCAGCACTTTGTGCTTTGCTCCAGATTCCAGCATCTGCAGTTCCTTGTGTCATCAGTCAAACCTTGTTCCTATTTCTCCCCTTGCATGTATCTAGCTTCCTCTTCAACACACGTGTACGATTCACCTCGGGTGGGCCCTGAGGTTTGAAGTTCCCTATTTTAGCATGGGGTGAGGAGAGGTTAGGAGAGGAGGGGAGGAGAGTAGAGGAGAAGGGAGGGAGGAGGAGGGGGAGGAGGGAGGGGAGGGGAGGCAATGGGGTTGAGGGGGGCAGTGAGATTTGTAAATAACTTTTCCAACACTTCAGTTCATACTTTGGTTACAAAATCATCTTCAAAGCTCAAATATCCTAAACAATTTTTTTTTAAACTGCCTCAAACTACCAGTCACAAGAGAATCACAAATGTTGAGGAAGGTTATTCAATGCATTTGAGAAATACAATTGGCAATGGCTCACGCGACAGGGTGTGATCCTGGGGTTGGGACTCCCCAGTGTGAGTGTGTGTGTGTACATACATGCGTACATGCGTGTGTGAGTGTGTGTGTGTGTACATGTGTGTGAGTGTGTGTACATACATGTGTACATGCATGTGTGAGTGCGTGTATGCACATGTGTGTGTGAGTGTGTGTGCGTGTGTGTGTACATGTATGTGTGAGCGTGTGTGTGTACGTGTTTGTGAGTGCGTGTATGTGTGTGTACATGCATGTGAGTGCATGTGTGTGTACATGCATGTGTGTGTACATGCATGTGTGAGTGCGTGTGTGTACATGTGTGTGTGAGTGTGTGTGTGTACATGCGTGTGAGTGCATGTGTGTGTACATGCATGTGTGTGTACATGCATGTGTGAGCGTGTGCATGTGTACATGTATGTGTGAGCGTGTGCGTGTGTACATGTGTGTGTGAGTGCGTGTGTGTACATGTGTGTGTGAGTGTCTGTGTGTGTGTACATGTGTGTGTGAGTGTGTGTGTACATGTATGTGTGTACATGTATGTGTGTGCGTGTGTGTGTGTGTACATGCATGTGTGAGTGCGTGTGTGTGTGTGTGTGTGTGTGTGTGTGTACATGCGTGTGAGTGCAGGACTTCAGGCCCACTTAGAAGGGAACGTGGAGTATTTGGTTTGTGTTTCGTTGGCGGGCTCTGCTCATCCCTTCGAGAAATTAATTTGGAGCAAAGGTTTGATTTAGATTTAATGACTAGTTATGTTTGCTCCAACTGTTCTGACATGCAGGTGAGCAATACATTTTACCTCTGGCAATGATAAATGTTCCCCACATGAAATGCTACTGGAGAAAGCGTGAGTTATGTATCTTGAAAGTTAAAAGGTGCTCCAACACTTGGAAGAGATTGCACCATGTTGGCTCGGAGCGCTTGTTGATCCAAAACATTCACCGCCCCTCTCTCTCTCTCTGTCTCTCTCTCTCGTTAGATGCTGCCTGACCTGCTGGACAATTACAACATTCCCTGTTTTTATTTCATATTACGACAGTATCTTCACTGTTTATTTTCTCTCTGGTACTACCTTGATGTACACATATGTAAACATAATATTAAAAAAACATTAAAATAGGTGCAGGAGGAGGCCATTTGGCCCCTCGAGCCAGCACCGCCATTCATTGTGATCATGGCTGATCATCCACAATCAGTAACCCGTGCCTGCCTTCTCCCCATATCCCTTGATTCCACTAGCCTCTCGAGCTCTATCTAACTCTCTTTTAAATTCATCCAGTGAATTGGCCTCCACTGCCCTCTGTGGCAGAGAATTCCACAAATTCACAACTCTCTGGGCGAAAAACTTTTTTCTCACCTCAGTTTTAAATGGCCTCCCCTTTATTCTTAGACTGTGTGGCCCCTGGTTCTGGACTCCCCCAACATTGGGAACATTTTTCCTGCATCAAGCTTGTCCAGTCCTTTCATAATTTTGTAGGTCTCTATAAGATTCCCTCTCATCCTTCTAAACGCCACTGAATACAAGCCCAGTCTTTCCAACCTTTTCTCATATGACAGTCCCGCCATCCCGGGGATTAACCTCGTGAACCTACGCTGCACTGCCTCAACAGCAAGGACGTCCTTCCTCAAATCAATGTAGTATTCTTTTATATTAGTTTTAATGTCGTTTAGTATATTATTGTAACAAGGTACAATGAAAATCGTTTGTTTTCCAGCTATCCATTCGTTTTTTTCCAGCTATTAGTTTATTGTCATGTTCCACATGGATGGGTGATGTTTTGGGTCGGGACCGTACTTCAGATTGATTGGGGGGGGGAGCTGGAAGAGAGGAAGGGCAAGTAATAGGGGGATAAAGGTGAGGAGGGGGGTTGATGGGTGGATGGTTGGACAAAGGCCAGAGATGGAAGAAAAGGATTAGTTTAGCTTAGAGATACAGCTTGGAAACAGGCCCTTCGGCCCACCGAGTCCCCACACATTAACACTATCCTTCACAAGGACCATTTACACTTACACCAAGCCATTAACCTTCAAACCTGCACGTCTTTGGAGTGTGGGAGGAAACCGAAGATCTCGGAGAAAACCCACGCAGGTCACGGGGAGAACGTACAAACTCCATACAGACAGCGCCCGTAGTCGGGATCGAACCCGGGTCTCTGGCGCTGCATTCGCTGTAAGGCAGCAGCTCTACCGCTGTGCCACCCTAAGAGGTGTGAGACGAAAGGATTGAAGTGTTGAGAATTGGGAATCCCGAGGAAAGCATGTCGGGGGAGGGAGGGATAGGCGCCGATGCAGGTGGGGTACATTGGGGGGGGTTTGTTAGAAGTTCGCTAAACTGGGAGTATTCAATGTAGGGTTACAATAAATGCGGCCACTTTAATGCATCGGTCCCCTTCACCCCCACAACTCCCTGTCACCTGGAGCCCCACATTCCCCATGCTCTCTAGGCAAGGAGGGTCCTTGTGAATTTCCTGTTGGATTTCAGATGACGTAAACAGATGAGAGGAGATCTTATCGAAACATATAAGATTATTAAGGGGTTGGACACGTTAGAGGCAGGAAACATGTTCCCAATGTTGGGGGAGTCCAGAACCAGGGGCCACAGTTTAAGAATAAGGGGTAGGCCATTTAGAACTGAGATGAGGAAAAACATTTTCAGTCAGAAAGTTGTGAATCTGTGGAATTCTCTGCCTCAGAAGGCAGTGGAGGCCAATTCTCTGAATGCATTCAAGAGAGAGCTAGATAGAGCTCTTAAGGATAGCGGAGTCAGGGGGTATGGGGAGAAGGCAGGAACGGGGTACTGATTGAGAATGATCAGCCATGATCACATTGAATGGCGGTGTGTACAGGCTCGAAGGGCCGAATGGCCTCCTCCTGCACCTATTGTCTATTGGGATCGCCGGTCGGTGCGGACTCAGTGGGCCGAAGGGCCAGTGGGTGGGTGGAGGGAGGGAGGTTAATTGATCTGCGGGCTCTCTCTCTCTCTCTCTCGTCTGTGCAGTGCTCCAGTTATCTGTTGTTGCTGCTCTGAGCCGAGGCAGATGGGAAACACCAGCAGCTGCAGATGAGTGCGATCGGAGGAAGCAGTGGGAATAAAGGTGGTTGTAAATTAACCCCACGCTGCCCAAACTGCCAGGCATGTTGCCCGATGTTCTCCTGCTCAGTCCCTCCCACCTCTGTCTCTCACACCATCCCTTGTCAGACCTGCTTTGCCAGTTGCAGAGGGTTTAACGTAACCCCAGCCAACAGCGACGCCACTCTCTGGAAACATACAACACAGAGGAGACCCTTCGGCCCATCATGTCTGTGGCTAGATAGACACAAAATACTGGAGCAACTCAGCGGGACAGGCAGCATCTCTGGAGAGAAGGAATGGGTGACGTTTCGGGTGGAGAACCTTCTTCAGACTAGCTTCCATTGATTGCATCTACACCTCACGCTGACTCAGCAAGGCCAACAGTATAATCTAGGGCTGGGCTCACCCTGGCCACTCCCTCGTCACTCCCTCTGTCTGCCTGTCCCGCTCAGTTACTCCAGCATTTTTGTGTCTATCCTCGGTTTAAACCAGTGTCTGCAGTTCCTCCCTACACATTATGTCTGTGGATAGGACAGGTTTGGAAGGATCTGGGCCAAATACAGGCATGTGGGGGGGGGGACCAGTGTGGCTGGGACATGTTGGTGGGACCAGTGTGGCTGGGACATGTTGGTGGGACCAGTGTGGCTGGGACATGTATGTATGACCAGTGTGGCTGGGACATGGTGGTGGGGCCAGTGTGGCTGGGACATGTTGGTGGGGCCAGTGTGGCTGGGACATGTTGGTGGGGCCAGTGTGGCTGGGACATGGTGGTTGGACCAGTGTGGCTGGGACATGTTGATGCGTGTGGGAGCACGGAGCACGGGCCTTTTCCACACTGCATGACTCGATGACACAAGTTGCGAGCAGCTGTACCTTGGTTTGGCGGAGAGAGGACACCACCCTGTGGGAAGCTACACAGGGCGGGCGTGACCTAAACCAGCCCGGAGATAGCTAGCTACCGGCACCATCCAAAGCCAACGTGGTTATTTGCTTGGAATTATTTAAGGCTAGCTGCCATCCGTCAGAGTCACAAAGCACAGAAACAGGCCCTTTGGCCCACTTTGTCTCTGCCGACCAACACGCCCCATCTACACTAGTTCCACCTGCCCACATTTGGCTCATATCCCTCCAAACCTGTCCTATCCATTTACCTGTCCAACTGTGTTGTAATGTTATTCATTTACCTGCCGCAACTACCTCCTCAGGCAATTTGTTCCACAAACCCACCACCCTCTCGGTGAAACCACTTCATGCACAGAAACTGATGGCGGGCAGCCCTGGCCAGTCCACCCTTTGAAGAGGTGAATTGGGGGGCTCAGCCAAAACACGTCCAGAAAAAGACAGTGCTGGAGTAACTCAGCGGGTCAGGCAGCATCTAGAAGGATGAGAGGAGATTGTATCGAAACGTATAAGATTATTAAGGGGTTGGACACGTTAGAGGCAGGAAACATGTTCCCAATGTTGGGGGAGTCCAGAACAAGGGGCCACAGTTTAAGAATACGGGCTAGGCCATTTAGAACAGAGATGAGGAAAAACTTTTTCAGTCAGAGAGTTGTAAATCTGTGGAATTCTCTGCCTCAGAAGGCAGTGGAGGCCAATTCTCTGAATGCATTCAAGAGAGAGCTGGATAGAGCTCAGGGGGTATGGGGAGAAGGCAGGAACGGGGTACTGATTGAGAATGATCAGCCATGATCACATTGAATGGCGGTGCTGGCTCGAAGGGCCGAATGGCCTCCTCCTGCACCTATTGTCTATCTCTGGAGAACATGTATAGGTGACGTTTCACAGAGTGCTGGAGTAACTCAGCGGGTCAGGCAGCATCTCTGGAGAACATGGATAGGTGACGTTTCACAGAGTGCTGGAGTAACTCAGCGGGTCAGGCAGTATCACTGGAGAACGTCTTGTCCAATGGTGAGATATTGCCCCAATCTCTACCCTCGGTGTCCTGACTGATGCAGTCCAGCGAGCTCAGGAAGATGGCGATTAGAAAAATCTGCTTTATGACCAGACGAGATTGTTAAGCGCGTTCCCTTTGCGGAGACAGGGGACAAAGGAGAGGCTGCAGCTGTGCAAACAGCACCCTGGGGAAGAACAAACAGGCTGTTGTGAGTGAGGGGGCATGTCCCACCCGGCCCACCGCCCTCACACACCCCATGGCCACGTTACCCAGTGCCTGCAAACATGGAGCTGAAGATTGGGCAATAAACACAACTACGTCCTTTAAATGAATGAACAATTGAAACAGAGTCATACAGCACCAAAACAGGCCCTTCAGCCCAACTTGCCTATGCCGACCAAGATACCCCATCTACACTAACCTCATCTGCCCCTGTTTGGCCCATATCCCTCGAAACCTTCCCTATCTATATACCTGTCCAAATGTCTTTTATATGTTATTGTACTTGCAACTACCTCTGGCACTTTGTTCCATGTACCCACCCCCCTCAGCGTGGAAAAGGGGTTCCCATTAAATGTTTCCCTTCTCACCTGAAACCCATGTTCTCTGGTTCGTGATTCCCTCAGTGAGGTAAAAAAAAACCCAGTGCATTCACTATCTATTCCCTTCATAACTATCGTTTTCTGAAGCCACACGAGAGACATGATCCACAGAGAGATACTGGAGCTATTCACTAGACTCGGGGCTGGTTTCTGGAATCCAATAACTGAAATCGGGAGTGAAAGATTGGAAAGACTGGGCTTGTATTCACTGGAGTTTAGAAGGATGAGAGGGGATCTTATAGAGACGTATAAAATCATAAAAAGACTAGATAAGCTAGATGCAGGAAAAATGTTCCCAATGTTGGGGGAGTCCAGAACCAGGGGACACAGTCTAAGAATAAAGGGGAGGCCATTTAAAACTGAGGTGAGAAAAAACTTTCACCCAGAGAGTTGTGAATTTGTGGAATTCTCTGCCACAGAGGGCAGTGGAGGCCAATTCACTGGATGAATTTAAAAGAGAGTTAGATAGAGCTATAGGGGCCAGTACCTAGATCAATTTAGTACCCCTGGGTACAATGACAATAAAGATATATTGTATTGTATTGTATTGTAGTGGAATCAAGGGATATGGGGAGAAGGCAGGCACGGGTTACTGATTGTAGATGATCAGCCATGATCACATTGAATGGCGGTGCTGGCTCGAAGGGCCAAATGGCCTCCTCCTGCACCTATTGTCTACGTTTCTATGCAAGACTTCAGCAGCATCTGTGGAGGGAATGAACATACGGCGTTTCGGGTCAGGACCCTGGGACGGCCATGGAGCACGGTTCCAACCTGCAAAGTTCAGCTTGCCTCAGCCTCCACAGATGCTGCCCGACCCGCTGAGTCTCTGCAGCAGAGGGTAACTAATGCTGAACACGAGATTCCCTGGCTGAGAGTTCCATCTAGTGGCATCTTACCCTCATGACAGTTCCACACAGAGCTCTCGCATCAGGTCAAGCGCAGAGGTATCAGAGGTGGTAAAAGAGGTGGAGGAGTTGCTCTCCTAGATCAGAGGAAATGTCACCGCAGCACTCGGACAGGACAACACAGGCGGGTTTATCCACCGGGTAGAACTCCAATTAAAACACGTGCAATGGCACTAATGGTTTACACCCACTCTTTACCTTCTGCATTGATCATTAACAAACCTCAGCCAAACCTGTGTAGACTTTTCTCTGCATAATGCAATTAATTTGCAACAGCAGCAACATCTGCACACATTCACTAATGACCTGGTTTACTGTGGTCACTCAATCACTGACCAGCACCTCCCACTGGTGCAACTCGACACAGTCTGCCAGGAGAAACCACGGAATGAATGCAAATATAAACATCAACGCAGTTGCTTTTTATTGGTGCATGTGGTTTTAGCAGTGAAAACAAGATTCTGACTTGGTCGTTGAGTTTATAAAAACATTCGTTTAAAACTTGAAGATGAAGCTCTGGTTATTTTGTATTAATTCCACAAGGGGGCAGGAGTGTGCAGGCCACCAGTGACAGGCCCACTGTGTTGTGTTTTGGTGGTGATGGATCAGAAGCTACTGAGTTATCCATCAACAACGGTGCCCAGGCCTGGCTTTGGAACCAGGGTGCTGGCAGCTCAGCACTGACAGACACACTGCAGTACAAGCAAGGGGGATCACACAAACCAACCTCCCTTCCATTGAAGATAGACTCAAGATGCTGGAGTAACTCAGCGGGAAAGGCAGCATCTCTGGAGTGAAGGAATGGGTGACGTTTCGGGTCGAGACCCTTCTTCAGACAAGCTTCCATCGACTCCATCTACACCTCACGCTGCCTCGGCAAGGCCAGCAGCATACTCAAGGACCAGTCTCACCCCAGTCACTCCCTCTTCTCCCGTGGGGCAAGAGGTACAGAAGTTTGAAAACACACACCTCCAGATTCAGAGACAGTTTCTTCCCAGCTGTTAACTGAATCATTCTACCACAACCAGAGAGTGGCCCTGACCTCGCATCTACCCCATTGGAGACCCTTGAACTCTAATTGGGAGTTTAAAAGCTAATGCTCAAGGCCAGAGGACCATCTTTGGGTTGAAAGGTGGACTTTCCCACTCCACAGATGCTGCCCGATTTGCCCACAATTTTTGTGGGGATTAAAATTTTAATCCACTTCTGAACAAAGCTGGCAAGTTCCCCTTTATACTTGAGCTTTTCCCTTGTTTGGTGAGCGGTTCTCAAAGTCCACCCTACTCCAGACGTTGTTGGAGCAGAATGCACCACAGCCACAATGTTCAGCCTGAATCCCTTCACATTCTGAGTCACTTTATATTTTAAATTCAGTTCCAGGAACTTGCCCTTGATTCCAGTAAGCAGTGTTGAAATACAGAGCGGAGCCAGAGTTCGCAGTTGAGGCAGAGGAGACAAATTAAGTGTGGATCCCCAGAGATACCGGCAAAGGGACTGTCTTTGAGATTCAATCCAGGAAAGTAGGGCAAGCAGGGCGAGAAACACCTTTAAATAGACAGAGTGCTGGAGTAACTCAGCGGGTCAGGCAGCATCTCTGTGAAACGTCACCTATCCATGGTCTCCACAGTGCTGGAGTAACTCAGCGGGTCAGGCAGTATCTCTGGGGGACATGGATAGGTGACGTTTCACAGAGTGCTGGAGTAACTCAGCGGGTCAGGCAGCATCTCTGTGAAATGTCACCCATCCATGTTCTCCACAGTGCTGGAGTAACTCAGCAGGTCAGGCAGCATCTCAGGACAACATGGATAGGAGACGTTTCACAAAGTGCTGGAGTAACTCAGCAGGTCAGGCAGCATCTCAGGAGAACATGGAGTGGTGATGTTTTGGGTCAGAAGCCTTCTTCAGACAATTTGAAAATCTTTAAATGATAGGTTTATAAAACCATGGTGGTATTAATAGGGTGGATGGTCTTTGTCCCAGGGTAGTGGAGTCTAAAACCAGAGGGCAGAGGTTTAAGGCAAGAGAGGCTATTTAAAGGGGTTCTGAGGAGAAGGTGCTTAGACAGAGGGTGTGGATACATGGAACAAGCTGCAAGAGATTCAGGGATATGGGCCAAATGGGATTTGTGGGGAGAGGCACTTTGGTCAGTGCAGAAGAGTAGGGCTGAAGGTCTTGAATCTAATGAAGATAGGAAGCAGAAACTGCCATGGTTTGATGGAGAACCAACACAGACAGTCAACACAGATATTTTTAGGGTTTGAAATAGTGATGGACGTTGTACCGATACCAGTCTCTTCCTCTGGAAGCTCGTTCCAGATACCCACCACCCTGTGGAAACACCAGACCCTCAGCTACACTATAAATCTTGCCCCTCTCACCTTAAACATGTCCTCTAGTTTTACACCCCAACCCTGGGGAATAAGCTGTCCAACCTCCCTAAGTCCTTCATGGTTTGTTATACCTGCCCAAGAGTGCAACATGTTCCTCACACTGCCTGCTTTGCTCTCCTGGGCTAATCCTGGCTTGGACACAGAACTGCAACTGTTGCATGGGGCCAGATGGTCAGTGTGGGCCAGATGGTCAGTGTGGGCTCGCCCGGCCAGCATGGGTGAGCCTGTCCCCACGCTGTGACCTGATCACGTGCTGCTGAATACCACCTCAGCCAGCAGTTAACACCTTCAGGTTAAGGAACAGAAGTTGTAAGGCCGGTGAGAACGTTCAAGTCCATGGCCATGTCAAGTGAGGCAAGGGTGGTCTGGGCATTTTCCAACCCCCCCCCCCCCAGTAACAGGAGCATTGGGGGAGGTTAAACCTCCTAAAGCACAACGCATTTCCTCGTCACCTTGCCCCCACAGTTGACGTCTGTGATGCAACTCAGCTGAAGGAGGCAAACACCACAGACCATGAGCTCCACACTCCCAACGTCATCATGAAACCTGCCCCCACAGCTCAGCGATGTTGCCATGACTGCACTTTCACCACCCTCGCTCACCCTGTCCTCCTCCTCTCCCCGACCTCAACCCGAATTACTCCGTTTTAACCGCTCTGGCAAAGGCACAGCCCCACAGAATGGATCAGTTTAGTTTAGAGATAAATCGCGGAAACAGGCCCTTCAACCCACCGAGTCCGTGCTGACCAGAGTTAGCTCTTAGGGCAAAGGAAATCAAGGGATTTGGAGAAAAAAACGGAACAGGGCACTGATTTTGGATGATCAGCCATGATCATATCAAATGGCGGTGCTGGCTCGAAGGGCCGAATGGCCTCCTCCTGCACCTGTTTTCTATGTTTCTATATAACTCGTACATGTTTGGAAAGTTGATGGACAAGGTGGGCAAGTCTGATCTTTATTTCTGAGCGAGGGCAGGACATGGTCAAACTACAAACACATTGAGCAATGTATTGGCAGGGTTAGCAGAGTTGCTGCCTCAGCACCATTGACACAGGTTCAATCCTGACCTCGGATGCTGCCTGTGTAGAGTTTGCATGTTCTCCCTGTGTTTATCGGTCGTGGTCAGGTACTCCAATTTCCTCCCATATCCTAGACAGTAGAGTTGTAAAGTTACTGGTTAGACCCACTCTAAACTGGGAATGTGGGGAGCACAAAACTGGGGCTGATGTCACATTAGGTTAAACGGTCAGCATTGGACGATGGTGTTTCTGTGTTGTCTCTAAGGCCATCAGGAGATAGGGGCTCTTTGGGAAATGGTTTCTGCAAATACAGGGGAATACACAAGGTCAACATGAAGCTAAATGCTGCAAATCCTCAGGTCAGACCCACCTGCGGCTGGAGAGGCAGAGTCCGTGCTTTGAATCAATCACCTCCCATTCAATCATCAACAACTGCTTTGATCTGTTTTCACACCTTACCCTTCCATATCTCTGGACTCCCTCTCCTCTGACACTCAGTCCGAAGGGTCTCGACCCAAAACGTCACCCATTCCTTTTCTCCCGAGATGCTGCCTGCCCCGCTGAGTTACTCCAGCATTTTGTGTCTATCTTTACCAAGTTACTCCAGCATTGCATCCATCTTTACTGAGTTACTCCAGCACTTTGTGTCCACCTGTCATGAGAGGTTGAGTGTGTGCGGTGTTGTGTTTAGTTTCAGGTTTCCAGAACCTGCTGCAGTTTACTTTTGGATTATAGTCAAAACTCAACATGTGACATGAATTTTCATAAAGCCTTTGATAAAGGTGCCACACACGAGGCTGCTAAACAAGATAAGACCCCATCGTATCAGAGGCAACGCACGAACATGGATGACTGGCAGAAGGCAAAGAATGGGAATACAGGTGCCCTTTTCTGGTTGGCTGTCAGTGTCTCGTGGTGTTCTGCAGAGGTCGGTGTTGGCTCCACAACTCTGCACGTTACACTTTGATAATCTGGATGAGGGCTTTGTGGCCGAGTTTGCAGAGGATACATACAGCAGAGCAGGTAGCATTGAGGAGGCAGGGAGTCAGCACGAGGGCTTGAACAGGTGGGGAGAGTGGGTAAAGAGGTGACAAACTGAATACAGCACAGCATGCACTTTAGTGGAAGGAATAAAGGCATTGACTATTTTCTAAATAGGGAATGAATTCAGAAATCTGAGATGCAAGGGGATTTGGGAGCGCTGGTGCAGGATTCCCAAAAGCTTAATTTGCAGAGTGACTCGGTGATAAGAAAGGCAAATGCAATGACAGCATTAATTTCAAGAGGACTAGCATATACACGCAAGGATGTAATGCTGAGGCTTTATATGGGGCTGGTCTGACCACATTTGGAATACACATCAGGGGAAGGATGTGCTGGTGTTGGTGGATCCAGAGGTGATTTACAAGAGTCTTCCCAGGGAAGGATTGGTTTAAAGTGCAGGGACCATTTAATAGCTCTGGGGGCTTGGATGAGGGGCATTTTTTAATTTAGTTTAGAGATACTTCGTAGAAACAGGCCCTTTGGCACACCGAGTCCACACCGGCCACCAATTCCCGCACATTAACACTATCCCACACACACTCAGGACAATTTAAACCAAGCCAATTAACTGACAAACCTGTACATCTTTGGATTGTGGGAGGAAACCAAAGATCATTGAGGAAACCCACGCAGTCACGGGGAGAACGTACAAACTCCATACAGCCAGCACCCATAGTTGGGATCGAACCTGGGACCCTGACGCTGTAAGGCAGCAACTCTACCATTGAACCAGCGTGCCAGGATCTCATTGAAAGTTACTGAATAATGAAAGGCATAGAGCGGATGTGGAGAGGATGTTTCCAGTAGTGGGAGAATCTAGGACCAGAGGGCAGTCTCAGAATAAACAGATGCACCTTTAGAAGAGAGAGGAGGAATTTATTCAGCCAGAGGATGGCGAATCTGTGGGATTCATTACCACAGACAGATGTGGAGGCCAAGTCTTTGGATATGTTTAAAGCAGAAATTGACAAGTTCTCGTTTAGCAAGGATGTCAAAGGTTATAGGGAGAAGGCAGGTGGTGAGGGAGAAATAGATTTTTTTAGATTTAAGATTTAGAGATACAACGCAGAAACAGGCCCTTCGGCCCACCGGGTCCGCGCCAACCAACGATCCCCGCACATTAACACTATCCTACACCCACTAGGGACAATTTTGTACATTTGCCCAGCCAATTAACCTACATACCTGTACGTCTTTGGAGTTTGGGAAGAAACCGAAGATCTCGGAGAAAACCCACGCAGGTCACGGGGAGAACGTACAAACTCCGTACAGACGGCGCCCGTAGTCAGGATCGAACCTGAGTCTCCGGCGCTGCATTCGCTGTAAGGCAGCAACTCTACCGCTGCGCCACCGTGCCGCCCGTGATTGAATGGCAGAGTAGAGTTGAGGGGCTGAATGGCCTGTGTCTTTTGAGTTTATGCTGACCCACCTTCAATTTGTGTCATGCTGACTTAGGATAAAAGCTGATTCACTGCAGTTACAAGAGAATGAACAAAACATCCAACAATTTGTCATCTTAATAGGTCTATTTCTCAACAGTGAAACCATTTACAAACTTTAATAAATATTTAACAAAAAATTGAGGATACACTGTACAAAAATCAAGAGCAATGAAACTGACCAGCAGCAGTTCTGTTTATCTCTCCCTACACTGTGCAATACATCAAAAGTTTAAGAATGACAATCTGCTTGCCCACAAAAGAAATTCAAGTACTATATTACACATATTCCATAAATTAAAGGTTTTTAAAATGTTCATCTTAATTTGACAAATAAAATACTATTTACAAAACCATTGTCTTCTTCCCTGAGAATGGGCTCAGTCACAACACACAGGTTTACAATACACACTCGGCTGATCAGAATGGCTTTATCTGTGTCCTTCCTTTTGTTTTTAATTCAAGTTTGGCAGGTTTATGTTGGCAAGCGATAGAGACAAAGTGTTGGCAAGAGGTATACAGCAGGAGATTTGGTATAGCCGGTTACATGTGGTAATCCATCGGGGTCTGTGGGAAGTTTTTGGTCAATGTTGTTCTGGTTATCTTGAGGTTGGCAAGAGAATAGCTCAAAGGAAGAGATGGATCCACTGTGGAGAGTACCCCAAGCTTACACAACAGAATACCAAGCTATGTCACACCAACTGATGCAGTGTTTCTGATACAGTAGGGTTGTTGAGCTTGTCGATAGCATCACTATTTGTAGCAAAGTGTAGATTGCTCCAGACATGTGGAGCTGCAGGACATGCACAAGAAGAAAACAAACCCTTAACCAGTGGGTCGGGCAAGAACAAAAGAAGAAACAGTGCCTGTTCCATTGTATAGTTACTGCACAGTTAGTTACACTTGATCGCACTTCAGGGAGTTATATCGTGAACACTTTAAGGGAACGTGGCCATATTTAGGGAAATGGTGGTTGGGAAGGGGAAAGGCTTCAGTTCACGGGCTCACACGCAGTCTAACAGGAAGCATTACCACAGGACATAACTTGGACATGAGCTGTTCAAACATAAATTCAAGAGAAAGGCAAAGTGGGTTGAACCTCGAGTAAAAATACTGATGAGTGAAACTCCAGCAGAGGTTGCTTGGGAATGGGTCATTGCATTTTGGCACGAAGTGTTGGCGTCGCTACCGAGCTGGATAATGAGGAGATGGATGAGAAGACAGCTTGTGTCACTCACGGTGCACGTTTGTCATCGAAGCCCGTTTAGACGGGCGCTGCCCTGAGCGTGGGCTTCGTGGCGAGGCCTCGGGAGTGGAGACTCAACGCTGCTCCAGCTGTGAAACACAGGCTCTCTGTTGAGGAACAGCAAGGTTTGCGGGAGACATGGAGTGGGGGGAAGGGATGGAGATCACACAGGACTGACCAAGCTCACGTGACACAGGAGAGTAGAGAATATCACAGCACGCCTACACAGTGACAGTCCCCACTTCACACCTTTTGTATAAAACAGGGGCCACATTGTGTTATAAATCATTTAACTTGGCCTCTTCCCACCCTCGCCCATTGAAACAGCAAGCCGGATAGCCCCCCCCAAATAGGGTGTGCAGTAGAAGGTGTCTTTACTAATAACCACACAATTAACTCCTGCCTGGGAAACGATTGGGGACCCTCAGCTGGAGTAACACGTATGTTTAGTATTGACAGTCCAGTCTGACCCCTTCCTCCTCCCCACTCCATTCTCAAGGCCAGAGGCTGGGGAGTCTGGACAGTGCCCATCACGGCTCGGACCAGGACTGAACCAGCTCTTCTCCAACATGTTGCACATGGAATGACTTCAGTTTTGGCTCTTTGCAGAAAGGAGTTCACTGGAACAAAGGAAGACTCAGGACCAGGAGGAAGCCTGGATTTCAGCCAAAACGTTCCCGAACCAGCATCATCAGCTTCTTCTTGCCCTTGTAAGTCTGTTTGAGGTTGTCGATGAACTGTGTGAATTGTATATGTCCGTCCTGAGCCATGAGGAAGGTCTCTCGAGCTTTGCTGAGGAACTCGATGAACTCCCCGTAGTGCCTGGGGCTGATGTGGGTCAGGCGGGAGTGCGTGGTGCTGACATAGGCATCGATGGTTGCGTTCAGCAGTTGGCAGAGGGGGGCCTTCTCGGTGGACATGAGTTTGCCGGAGTTCCTGCGGCCAGGAACGCCGGGCAGTCCAGGCGCGGACATGGTGCATCTGCGTAGGATGTCCGACAACACAGGGGCACACTGCACACTCTTGATGACCAGCGGCACGATGGCGGCCAGCTCGTTCTTGCCCAGCGAGTGGCTGAGAGAGCAGGCCCACAGCACGTCGGTGATGGCTGGGTGTGTGTCCTGGTTGTAGGCCACGCTGAGGTGGGACAGGGCCAGGCTGGCCATCCTGTAGGCGCGGATGGGGAAGCCCCTGTGCTCCATGTAGTGAGCGATGGTGAACAGGTGGGAGTAGCTCATCCCTGTGGAAGCAGAGTCCAGCACAATCTGGTACGCGGTTTCAAAGGCTACGTGGTTCTTCTCACAAAGGTTGAGGGCAGACAAGGCGCAGTTCTGAGGATCCTTCATGGTGCACTGCAGAGCCACAGTGCGGGCACAGCTGTCCAGCTCCTCTCGCTGGCTGTAGTCCAGGGTCAAGCGCAAGACCGTGGCGTGAGACGTGACCGTGGCAGCGACTATCGTAGTGGCCTCCGTCGGAGTGAAGAGCGAATACCAGTTCTGCATAATATTCATCAAGGCACAGACACCTGAAACACAACGTTGGACTCTTCAGGTTTGGACAACTCGTGCGCAGTTAAAGCAGAGGAAGGCTTTGTTACAAAATATTACTGAGTTTAGGTCCCATAGATAACTGGCTGCAACGGTTCACCGCTCTACCGCGGACACAGCAGCAGCTAACAACCCTCTCGCAAACACAGCAAGATCCCACAGAACACCGCATTTCATTCAGTGTTGGCCACCAAACCAAGCAAGCCTCCCATGCTTTGCAAAGTTACATTTGATCTTTTATATTTAGACTGAAAAAAGAGCAGAAGGGGGCTTGACTTTTGCAAATAATCCCCCCCCCCCGACTGCAGCACTCCCTCCCTCCCCCAGTGCTGCACGGAGGTGTCGGCCTGGGTTGGACAGCCCACACACAAACTGCAGCCCATGGGCCACACCTGGAGCTTCAGTGGCTTCTTCCATCCCCAGAGCAAGGCCATCAAGGCGAGTCAGGCTAACTATGGCAGTGGTGCTGGACGAGCAGGTTATACTGCGGCACCCTGAGGAAGCAGGTACTCTCACACGCGAGCTTGTACCAGCTTACCGACTTCTGTAGCACAGCTCACCAGCCAACGAACCATCTCCCGCCGACGCCAATTCATGGTGGACAAGGTCATTCTCATTACCTGCAGAGTAAACACATTCAGTCAAACCCCAGCACCAACATGAATGCAGTACTGACTCAAACAGAATTAAACAGGGTTTCTATTCAACTTGACACAACTGTGCTTTCCTAAGTGGAGCACAATAACAAGGGTTTGTCCAACCACGGTCTGGTCTCCATTCCTCACCAAGGGGACATCTTCTGCTCCTGGCCAGCCAAGGCCTGGAACAATTGTGCAAATTTCATTCCTCTGAACACCAAAGATTGCCAACTCAACCTCTCTCCTCTTAAACAAACAGTCTGCGAATCTTTGTCCCACTCCCTCTCTAGCAAGTATATCCTTTAGGAAGTGTGACCAAAACCGTACACAATAGTCCTGATGTGGAATCACCAGGTTTGTTACGTACAAATACAGTAAAACTTAGTGTTGTGGAATCAGAGTCCTAGTTATGCAGCCTGGACAAGGATGCCAACCCGGAATGTCACGGATCCATGTTCTCCGGAGATGCTGTCCGACCCAGCGAGATATTCCAGCCTCCATTGTGTCTTTCCTTGATAAACCAGCATCTGCAATTCCTCGTTCCTACAGAAGCAGCCTGTCCAGCCCATTCCATGCACTGATCCCATCTACTTGCATTAGGTCTCTAGACCACAATACAGCAGTAATCAAAGCATGATCATCAATGTAAAACATTGGGATTTATTTCCAATGAGGAAAAATTTATGAAATGTTTCAGAAAAATATAACCTCATTGTTTGGCTGCCGAGTTTTAATTTTCCTGAAACGTGACCTTCATTATCCTAGAATGCGCATTTTACTCTCTACACAAATAATTTCCTGCCTGGAGTCCCCACTTTATTCTGTGACTCAAATCTACTACTAACATACCAATTCCCATTTAAGAGTCTGAAGAAGGATCTCGACCAGAAACGTCACCCATTCCTTCTCTCCAGAGATGCTGCCTGTTCCACTGAGTTACTCCAGCATTGTCTATCTCCAATTCCCATCTCACTGTACGCTGCGCCTCACACCCCGACTGATGAAGAGGTTCCTACCTGCAGTCCGAGCTCCAGAGAGACGTTGAGCAGCGTGATGTCGGGTGCACAGTTGGGGGGTGTCGCTGTCTTGCAAGCATCCTGTGCCAGCTTGTAAATGAGGGATGGAGAATGGATGTTCTGTTGAATGGATTCCAACACCACTCGCAGCCACTTTGGGTCTCCTGCAACAATGGGAAGAACCAATCGATTGATGAAGCCACGCGTGTGGAAGTAGGTCGTTGCACACTCAAGCCCATAGATTTTTCACACAGCTCTTCACATCTGTAGCATTTCATACATGGCCTGACTGGAACCACTTGCCTAGTCGGCTCGACTAATCTGTGCCAACCAAGCTGCCCAAATACACCATTACCATTTTCATGCATTTGTGTAGACCATATCCGTTTGTTCCTTTCATATGAACCTCTCCAAGTGCTTGACTATACTCTCATCTACCACCTCCAACTGTGGTCTCAACTTCACATGAATAATTGAAAAATCTAAATAGCCTACCAAGGGGAAAAACTTACTTTTAAGTTTAGTATACTCAGGATATGGCTGGTGCCGAAAAGCAAGAATTATTGCCATCTTGAATATCCCCAACCTGATTTGTTGGGGTACTCCATGGGTGTTAAGAAAATGGTGTTGGCCTTTTAACACACCAAAATATCTGCATTTACTACCCAGAAACAAGGGTTTTTAAACAATTTCAATCACCAAAATGTGGGATTTGAAATTGAGTAACTGGATGAAAAGTACATGAAGGTATTACAAAATGCTGGAGTAACACAGCGGGTCAGGCAGCGTCTCTGGAGAGAAGGAATGGGTGACATTTCGGGTTGAGACCCTTCTTCAGACTGATGTTGGGGGGGGGGGGGGGGGGACGGGGGGGACAAAGAAAGGATATAGGTGGAAAGTACAGGTCAACTTGCATCTCATCCATTTTGCCACCATGACCTTAAATTGAGGTTTCAAGGTTGAGGTTTCATCACATGTACTAGCTAAGGTACAGTAACATTTGAGTTACAAGATGGATTCTAATAACCAGATGCTCTGACAAACGTTAAATGCAATGGTGGAAGTGATGAATAAACATTTACTGAAGGTAGGGAGCAAGTCCCAGAGAACTGGTAGATTGAGCGCGCTGAATTGTCTCCATGTGTTCCAATACTGCAGGATAATTAGAAGCACAACACTTGGACTATAACATGGAGACACTGTGTCACTGCCACACCTTCCTGATTAAGGTAGACACCACCCCAGAGGAAGGTGCCAGGCCATGTCCTGTAACTGGAATGGATTTGGCTGAAGTAACATTTGAAGACCATGAATCGCCTTCCACAGTTCTCTACAATGCAGAACGGTGCAAGGTGAGAACACCAATATTTTCTCAAAATATTAATCCCAAACACCCACAATGCACCTTAGCATTAAAAGCAGATGTTCAACCTTTAAATCATGCTATTAGTTTAAACAACTTCATAAGAGATTTAAATTAAAGGAAAACTATTTTCTTTATATATTGGCTTCTAAAACTGGAATAGGAAAATGGCCTGAACAGAGTGAATGTGGAACACAGCTGACATCACAGCTTTCCCTGCACAAAACCCCATGAATTACACCAACTGTTACAAAAACAAGACATGTACAGCAGGGATCTAGAGCTAGTTATGGTTTAGGGGGGGGACGACTGCTGGGAAAGAGATAGATGCATTAGGAGGACAGCAGATACTAATGAACATAGAACTCAGAACAGTGCAGCAGAAGAACAGGCCATTTGGTCCAGTCTGTGCTGAACAACACTAAGAACACCACTAATCTACCTGCACACAATGCATACCCCTCCATTTTCTGCATATCCATGCGCCTATCCAAAAGTCTTTTAGATGCCACTAACATGTCTGCTTCAATCCCCAGCCCCAGAGCACTCGCCTCCCTCTTAAAAACGTACCCCGCACATCTCCTTTAAACTTTGCCCCTCACCTTAAATATACCCGGTTATGCCTCAATTTCAGACAGTTCTATCAGGTCTCCCTGCAACCTCTGGCGATCCAGAGGAAACAAGCCGAGTCTGCCCAATCTCTCCTTGTAGCTAATATCCTCTAATCCAAGCATCATTCTGGTAAACCTCCTCTGCACCCTTTCCAAAGCCTCCATATCCTTCCTGTAATGGGGTGAGTGGAACAGCACGCAATACTCCAAATGTGGCCTAACCAAAGTCCTCTAAAGCTGCATCATCACTTCTTGACTGTTATACTCAATGACCCAAGCTATGAAAACAAGCATACCATTTGCCTTTACCACTCTCTGCTTGTGTTGCCACTTTCAGGGAGTTGTGAGCTTGGACTCCAATTAATTGCTATAAATATTGAACCATCAACATAATTTAACTGAATTGCTGAGTATCCAGTCTATTAGAGAGATGATTAATATTTTTAGCTAGAAATTACATCAGTTACTTTAAATCTGCATGCTCAATTTTCTTTATGTAAACATAATTGTAAAGTGCTGTTAGCTGATAATTGAACCTTGAGGAAAACTAGCAGCTACATAAGCAGCGTAACAAGTGGATGCGTGTTACTTCAAGCTTCTGCTTTTAAAATGTATCCTCAGCAAAAGCACGAGTCGACTTTCCTGTCAAGCGGTGGAACAGGAAGGAAAGAATCCACGAGACACTCCAGATTTAAAACTTGGTGACTTCATCCAAAAGCAAACTAGATATTAGTTGTGCACATTACCCTGGCTTCTGCTGAGGGTACAACCAGCTGAGCAGCCCATGGATAGGAAAATTAAAAACTAGATCCACCCAAACAAAAACTAACAATGAAAACAAGCACACCATTTGCCTTTACCACTGCTCTGCTTGCGTTGCCACTTTCAGGGAGTTGTGAGCTTGGACTCCAATTAACTGGACTCGGTCTGGGACTGGAAGTGAGTCCCAGACTGAGGGGGGAGGTTCTGCTGGAAGTGCAAGTACACGGTCTACAGCTCGAGCAGCCCTGGAATGTGGTGACAGCCTGGTCACAAGACGGAACAAAACATCATCTCCATAGCTGATGAAGCAAATTCAAACCTTGCCAAAAATGGAGTGGAAGAAAGGTTGGACAGACCGTAGAAACAAAGAGCTGCAGATGCAGGTTTATTCCAAAGGTAGACAGGTCAGACAGCATCTCTGAAGAAAGAGGTTGTGATGTTTCGGGTAAGGGCGGTTCTGATGATTTAGGATTTGAAGGGGTCCGACCTGAAACGTCACCTATCCATGTTCTCCAGAGATGCTGCCTGACCCGCTGAGTTACTCCAGCACTCTGTGAAACGTCACCTATCCATGTTCTCCACAGATGCTGCCTGACCCGCTGAATTACTCCAGCACTCTGTGAAACATCACCAATCCATGTTCCCCAGAGATGCTGCCTGACCCGCTGAGTTACTCCAGCACTCTGTGAAACGTCACCTATCCATGTTCTCCAGAGATGCTGCCTGACCCGCTGAGTTACTCCAGCACTGTGTCTATGAAAGGTTGGACAAGTTTGATTATCGCCCATCAAGCTTGTGAAATTGCAAAATCATGATCAACACGTGATATATTAAACCCCATTTCCCTTTGCCCACTGGTTTTACGCCCCTCTGTTAGGATTTAAAGTAGAATGATTGGAGACATGGAACAATGTTTTTGCCAGTGGATTGTAGGGAGAAATGGGAGGCAGAAATTGGTGACATTTACAAACCTCTTGACATGTACCCTAGAACCATGAGCAGCAGTGACACAAGACTAGTAATGAGCATGGGATTACACTGACAAGCTCTTTCACAACTGGCATGGACCAATGGACCAAATGGTTTCCTTCTGCATTGCAGATTTCCTACAATTCTATGAATTTCACATTGCTAAAACTAGCAGTCAAGGTCCACAAAGTCCTTGGTTATAGGAACTCACATGCATGCAAGAGGTTTGTTTCTACATTCAGCTGACTTGTCTTGGAATGAGATTATCAACGTATTGCATAAGACTACACCAAGACAAGACATAAAATGAGACCGATTTTCCAAAACAAAGGTAATGCTTAGATGAATCAGCATTAGATGGCATGCTAAAACTTTGGATAGGTCTCTACATTAGAAGCATTCAACCAAAAGATATGAACCCGAACACCGATAGAGAATTTAAATTTTCAGCTTCCGTTTCATTCTTCCAAAATTTGGTTTTGTTTTACAAATATTTCCCATTCATGTCCAAACGAATCACTATCATGGGAACGGTTTCTACTGATGTTTGACTTCCAGTGACTGCAGTCACAGTAGCAGCTCACCATTAGCCACAAAGCAGGTGTGGACAGAGGGCTTTAACAAGCCTGTACCTTTTGCAGCTGTTAACATGGTGGACGCCAGCTCACACTGCTGAGTTTCAAGGTGCCCGAGGATGAACCAACGTGGGTAGCGACTAGGATCCACCAACGCCACCAGGTGTGGGTGAGAGCCGTCCACAGCAGGAGCCATCGATTCCAGCACTGGCAACCTGAGGAAAGAACCGTGACATTAGAAGCGGTTGAACTTCCAACACAGGATTCTACATACAACCCAAACTCCATGATCATCAAACATATGGACACCAGCATTCCCTCAAAGCCACCCTGCTAGTCATCCCAAGTGTAACTGTTTCATCCATTTAATATTCTTTCCACGCCAACACCACTCACTCTATATTTTAATGACCTTGTGTAGCTTCTTGGCTGAAAGTCTGAACTCAGAGCAAGTGCTGATCGATCATCTATTCTGCTTGTTACAACTTCAAACAGGATTTGTTTAACATGATTTTCCTTTCATAAATCTAGACTCTCCCCAGTCCTATTACTTTCCATGTACCCTGATGCAACCTAATAATGGCAATTCTTCAAGAGCATTTTCCCCCGACTCCTGATGTCAGGATGACTGGAGTTCCGTGCCAGTTTCCCCTCTCCTGCCTTCCCAAAAACATTACATTTGCTACCTTCCAGTGTATGTGCAATGTTCTACAATCAATGGAATTTTGGAAGATGACCACAAACCCATCATCTCCACAGCCTTTCCTTCACACCCCTCTGATACAGGTCAGCGCTTCCTGACGACTTGTAACTTTGAATTCCGTTAACTCTCCATTTTAAACAATTGCTGCTCTGAGCTGCTCATTCACCCTATAAATGTTCACTACCCACACGAGCTTCACGCAGTGTTCTCAGTTTAATTTATTGTCACATGTATCGAGGTACAGTGAAAAGCTCTTGGTGCCTGCTAACCAGTCAGCCGAAAGACAAGGATTTGATTTCTCCAGTTTCCATCTGCCCCAATTTCCTTTGCTTTATGTCAGGCTACAAGGGAGTTGCATTAATTAAACCAATCCCCCCTCGTATGTACTTCTGGAAGCCCGCACTGTTTTTAGCTCAGTGCTCCTTTGCAGAACAGCAAAGTCCTCCCATCTGCAAGTTGCTACTATTTTTGGCAGCATTACCCTTTAATCTAATACCACCCCAAAACCTTGCGATCGCCACTGCTGAACCATTTTCTTGTTTCTCTCTGCACTACAATGCACTGCCTGCAGACACAATTCAGTTAACAATCTAAAGCACAAACTCAAAATGATTTTTCAATTCCAGCACCGTCCTGAAGCACAAAAGCAGGAGTCAGCTGTGCTGCTTTAGAATATTTTTAAAACTTGAACCTGCACAAATCCATTTCCATGAACTCGCTCGACAGTCTGACAACGCAGGACATGTGGGAGTCGATTTGCACTTTGCAAGGTCCCACAGTGCCAAATAACCAGAAGGATTTGAGTGATTTTGGATAAGGGACAAGATATCACGGCTCTGACAAGGCAGCCCTTCCCAGTACTGTGTGGAAACTTGGGCTGAGGTTAACATGCTCAAGACGGGAGGTCAACAGGGTCGAATCACCAAACTTGGTCTCAAACAAGACCGGGTCATGGCTCGGTGGTAGGACCAAGATTGTACATTTATAATAAAGTCACAACAGAACTATAGCACAACTGGATCAAAGTGCATATTGAGAGAATACATTATTCTCTTATTTTCAGGAATAATATTGGTTGTTATCCTCCAAGGTTAAATGCAGCGTTGTTGGGAGTGCAGTCCACTGTTCAGAGCAGCACATATAAAGCTGTAAGGAACGATCCTGCCCAGACTTAGGAACAGCTCCCCCCCCCATTGCAATCACCTCTTCCACACCCCATTCCCAGAGGTGCTGCCTCACCCGTTTATTCCATTGTTGCACCATGTTTTAAACACTACTTCAGGTTGCACTGCAATCTTACACCTTTAATTGAGATTTGCACAATGTATTTATCATTGTATCTATTGCGATGCATGTTGTTTACTCAAAGCTTCATGCATACAAGGAATTTCATTGCATCCTGGTGTGCCTGACAAACTGATCAAAATCAGAAACACAATGATGCCATCTACACTTCATGTTATGTGATTAAACTTGAGGATGGAAAGAGGGTTGAAAGGCATTTAATTTTTGTGTTGTATAATTTTTAATTCTATTAAATTGAAGTATTTCATGAGAATTCTACAGACCAGTGCACCGATCAATGAAACATTTTGGGGGCAGCTGTGTGGTTTGTTAAGGGAAGCCTCGTGGATTATTTAACTGGGTCTGTGGTCACACAACTTATCTTGCTCAGACAGCCACGCAAGGGAACCCACGCAAGATAAGCAGCATTGTGACGTTCCATTAGAGAAGTTTCCCTCGTCTCAACAGCCCACAACACTTTGGTACGACGCCTCATTCTTGCCACAGTGGATGTCAAACTGTGTCAGAGCGGCCCCTCTACTCACGTCACACCCGGTCCAGGAAAGGTCACCAGCCCTAGCTGTTAGGGTTGCCACGTGGGAAGTGGAGGAGCAACACCTCACTGCCCAAAGTATTTAATTAATGCTCTTAAAAAAAGTATTGCAATGAGTATAAGTACAATGATGGCTTATTATGGAGACCTAGTTTTGTTTTTGAAATGGGGTTAGATGAACCAGCTACGCAACACAGAAATGTTCCAATTCCCCCACCTATGAGAGACATTAACTGCCCTCATGGAAACCAGGCCCACGTGACAGAGATTGCTCCATTTCCTTAGGTGTCATTTTCCAGTCAGCGTAGCAGTTTTATAATCAGCTACAACTTTCAACGTTTGTGAAGTGTAGGGCTTTGTTTTGTCTTAAAATATACTTGTTGGGCACAACGATTGGATGTTTAATGAGTTGAAGGCTTCCCAGAGTATTTCACTCACCTCATGGCTCTCAGAGACACCTTGTAAGCCAGATCAGTATCATGAAGCAGGAGAGCTTTGAACAGGTATCTTGCAAAGGTGTGCATGGGAACACTTTCCCTGTGGACAACTTCTCCTAGACCACTAAACGGACCACCTGGGGAAAACAAAGCAGCCAATGTTTAGTCTACATCTCTGAAGGGAATAGGAAAATTGTCTAATAATTTAACAAATATTGAGATCAGCCTGTAGAGTTGCTACATCACGAGACTATTAGTCAATTCCTGTGCCCCACATAAGATCAAAACCATGACTAGGACATGACTTCCTGGGCTGGAATGGGAAGGGAAGTAATTCCATTGCCATTCCTATCCAATGAACCCAGCTCAAAACAGCAACATGTGAGCACTCGTCCAACAATCTCCACAGCAAAAAATACTGTAGCTGACCAGACTCTCAAATAGAACTGGCTTTTTACACCAAGCATGAAGGCATTTACATTTACAAGAAACAGCCTCTTCAAGAGAAGTATGGTGGGGAAATAATAGCATGGTCAGACTTGCTGGCTCATAGGACGACTTTGAGATAACGCTATAGGAATGAGAGTCATTTTCCAAAAAGATGTCACAATTTAAAGCACCAAATGCCCAGAAACTGCTGGAATTCCACTTGCAGATGGTGGTGGTGACTTTACAATGATCACCTCCAGAGTTACTGACAACGTTTAGTGTTACTTTGTGGACATCTTGCAATATTTTCACTTATTTTCTCCCAATTGCCCAGCTGCACTAATCACACTGCCTAGTGTGCAAAGTGACAATCAACCCAACTCTATATATGAAGGCAGGTTTACAAAATTAGCCTAACTTTGCACCCAACACATCAATACACATGGTAGAGGTCAGACCAAGATTAGATTTTCATCCAGCAAAACAAAATGATGGGCCAAGTAATCTAAATAATGGGATGACATTCTGAAAGCGGTGTAAAGAACGTGTGTAGTAGTACACACATAATGTCATGTGCCCAACCACTGCAGTTTCTGCTCTGCACAAATGTCAGTGCGGTTTGAGCGGGGTTCCTGCTAATGCAATGGAAAGGTCGAGCGAGACTAATCGGGGAAAAGATCTCCTACAACAAGCATGTGCGCCAACTCCATTTTCAGTCGGTAGCAGTTAAGGTTCCAACTCTTAAAAATATCATACACCCTGCCCGTGGAATCAAATTGCACAAAGTTCTGGTCTGGCTTACAGCCGAGTGCCAGATTCTGGGACAAAAACCGCTCTGATTAGCTTCTCAATGTTGAAAGACTTGATGTGATAAAATATCAAAATTGGCTGATGGGAATTTGTCACTTTAATTCTTCACTGAGCCAATACCCATCCATAATATGGACCTACAAACCCTTGTGCTCTTATGTAGAAGTGGAGAACATCCTGCTGCCATGTCCAACTGGCTGGGATGGTTGGACGCCAGTGGTCCCACAGTGTCAGTGCTGAGACAACTGACAACCATCAGGCAACTGAACCATCCTACCATAACCAGAGAGCAGTTCCGAACTTCGATCTACCTCATCGGGGACTATCTGTTCGGACTTTACTGGTTTTACCTTCCACTAAACGTCATTCCCTTATCATGTATCTGTACACTGCAAATGGCTCAATTGTAATCCTGTATTGTCCTTCTGCCGGCTGGTTAGCACGCAACAAAAGCTTTTCACTGTACCTCGGTACACGTGACAATAAACTAAACTAAACTAAACCGAGTAATAGGATATGGCATGGGTGCAGTGAGGGCTGGAGGCAATGGAAGGGAAGCTTTGCCAACATATTATCCACTGTCTGACACGAGGCTTGGAAGACCAGATAGCATTGGAAAGTTAAATCGTCATCCTCAGGACTGTCCAGGTTATTCCTTGCAATGCTCCAAATGAAACACTAAATTGCAAAGACCCATGGCCTGGCATTCACAAATCATGTCAAAGGCACAGAAATAATGCACGTGTGACAACCTGAGTAACAGAAGTGATTGTTACATCTGTGGAAAGAAATGATTCTGAATCACAATGGTGAAAAAGACAACATTATGCAATTGAATTGCAAAGCAGATTTATTAAAAACTGGAAAATGTTAGTCAGCAAGTGAAATAGCTGGAAGAATCAACTCAAAATCTCAATCATTTCTATCTCTACAGAGGATACCATATCTGCCAAATATCTAACACCATTTTTAATTTCAGATTTTTCAGCTATCAGCCTAAGAAAATAAGCTTCTGTGCCTGATCATTAATTTCAAATGACAAGAACTGGAGAAAATAGTTACATCACATGCCAAGCTCAACTCAATGCCAGCAACTGTACCATAACTGGACAATGGAAATCCTGGCTGATCCATTGCAGCAGATTCTGACATCTGTACCACTGATTTCCCCAAAGCACTTGTGCAAGACGCTAAATGTGGAACAAACTAGACCAGAATATAAGCATACAGCATGGAAACAGGCTCTTCAGCCCACCATTCACAAAGTGCTGGAGTAACTCAGCAGGTCGGGCAGCATCTCGGGAGAGAAGGAATGGGTGACGTTTCGGGTCGAGACCCTTCTTCAGCCCACCAACTCCACGCTAACCTGTGATCATCCTTGCACTAGTTCTTTCCTACACACCAGGGACAATTTACAGAACCCAATTTACCTGCACATCTTTGGTATGTGTGAGTAAAAACGAGCACCTGGAGAAAACCCATGTGGTTACCGAAGCTACAAACGTCCTACAGATGGCACCCATAGTCAGGATCAAACCGATGTCACTGGCACTACAAGGCAGCGTCTCTATTGCTGCACCACTGTGCTGCCCATGTAGGAAGGAGAAAAGTAGTGTACTCTAGTTCAAATCAATTTTGACCATAAGGATGCAGAAAAGCAAGGCAATTATATATGTCAATTATTGTGACAGTCAAATTAAATTTCCAACTCATCTACTGGAGTTAACAGCTTGCAATGAATCATATTTCAGTCTCAGCCTCCAGAGCTTCCCCCACAATCAGCCACTCCATTAACAGCAGCCTCAACATCATGAGGTAAGGCAAGAGTGTAGAGAGGCCAGGGTTCAACGTCGTGATCACTAGATCTCCAGATGTCCATGGAGCAGATTTGGGCAAGATCACATCGCTATTCACCAGCACTGAAACAGCTTGCTCATATTGCCCATGCAGATTGAACCTGGCTTGCAGCTAAGACAGAGAACACAACGTGCACAAAGCAGCTCGAGATCAGATTCCAACCTTCAGCAATATGGCGGGGAGCAAATATTAAAACGTCTTTAAAACTTTTTTTACCTTCCAGTAATAAGACAGCTTGCTTTCGCAACACTTGAACAAGTCGTTCATCAAATTCCATTTGCGACAGCATCGACACAAGCTGTTCTTCATTCCGACACACTTTGTCCTGAGCATACAGGCCTTCTGGCATTATCCGCTGCTGGCCTAATCCTATTAGTGCCACTTCAAGTGCTAGTGCATAGTAAGACTCTCCCGTGTTGCTGCTGCCAGGGACTGGAAAGTGCTGATAGATCGGCTTCCGAATATCATTTATTGAATCTGGTAACAGAAAATAGCAATGAGCTCATTTACAGCTGAAAAGTTTAATTATCATTTATTTTTGGATGAAAGTAGAGAAAGCCATTCACACAAATACAATGAAAGACCATCGTGTGTGCGTGGAGGAGTGGATGGGGAAGTAACCTCAGCATAATGTACAGCAGACACCATGTAAAGTGCAGTCAAGGATGCGCAGTCATTTATATCACAGTGAGGGTGCTAGACCACTTGAAACGCAGGACTTCTGCACAGTGCAGACTTCTAGTCAATATGTTATTTAACACAAGCCATCTTTGACTTTCCTGCTGCAAATGTGCTCATCAATTACATCGCATGTGGACACTTGCTGGTAAATATTGCAGAACACAGAAGCTCCATTGAACATCAATACTTTTGCTTCAAACCGTAATCTTGTCATCAACAAGGTTTGCAATAGGAGCATGCCATTCAGGCCTTTGAATTTACCAGGTCTTTCAAAGAGTTCACACTGGTCTCTCAAACACCATTTCTTGCCCCATCTTGTCCTGTATCCTTATTCATATCATATCATCATCATATATATACAGCCGGAAACAGGCCTTTTTTCGGCCCTCCAAGTCCGTGCCGCCCAGTGATCCCCGTACATTAACACTATCCTACACCCACTAGGGACAATTTTTACATTTACCCAGCCAATTAACCTACATACCTGTACGTCTGTACGTCTTATTCTCAAAGCTCCCAAAATCTCAGCTCTCAATGAAATCAATGACTGATGCTCCAGCCCCCAATGTTTCAGAATTCCAATAATTTACCACCCGAACAATTCTTCCCTCATTCTAACCTTAAACCCCAATTTTAAAATTGTAACCTTTGGTTCTAGATTTCAGCCAGGAACCCTGTAAATCCTCCCAGTATAAACCCCAATTAATCCAATTTTGTGCATTTCAGCCATGTCAGCTCATTCTTCTAAACCCTAGTGCCGAGGCCATACCAACTCTTCATATGCTAGGCCTGCTACCCGAGGAAGCAGTCTTCAGATACAAGATCGACACAGAAAGCTGGAGGAACTCAGCGGGTCAGACAGTATTTCGGAAAAAAAGGAATAGGTGGTGTTTCGGGTCGAGACCCTTCTTCAGATCTTCTTGCTCAAATGCACAGATATTCCTTTAAGAGGAATAAAGTCAAAATTGTACCAGTACTCCAGGTGTGTTCTCAGGTCTAATAAAACACAAGTTGTCTCCTTGCATGGAATTGAGAGATGCAGGGAGCGGGACCGTGTTATAGTGGCTGTTATACTAATGAGATTACTATAACAAATAAGCATTAAAACATTCCAAAAATGCCCAAAACATCTCCACTACAAATTAATAAGTGCAGCAAAATATTCACCAACAAAACATTTTTTCCACCAAAAGGAATAGTAATCAGATTTAGATCCCAATTCCTTAAGGCATCATAAAATCTGCTGTACCTATCCCCATGAAATATTCATAGGAAAGCTTTATGCCGATAGATTTTATAATTTACATATTCAGCTTCGCCTTTGTTCCATTAATGCGCTGCAAGGACAATAGTTGACATGGCCACTGGTAACCATCTGATTTATGAAGTGAACAGACGTTACTGCAATTGCAGTGACGATTCCATTTTAATTACTGCAATTCCATTTCAATGTGTGCTACAATGCCAATCCCATTCACTGGGTCTAGCAACATTATGTTGGTTTCAACAGTTATTTGCTATAAAAAACCAATACCTAGTTCTCTGCTTTTGGGAACAATTTGATCAATTAAAGCAGACCTATTGCTGCCCCTCGTACAAGTATAACCTCAACATTGCATTATTCCATGTGGTGCGTTTCTCAGCATGGCTCCACCACAAGCAGGATACACTTGCTCCAGTTCCACACCCCAAGCCTCCCTCCAACCTACAACAGGATCATCTGTGGCATCCCACTTACTGCACAGGTCATGGGCTGAAGCCCACATCTTCAACTCGAGGACTGAGCATTTACCTGTGAATAACATTGAGCTCTCATCATCCATTTTACAAGCCTCGAGCAACGTTCTGCACAAGCACCCTATCGGATCCAGAGGATGTCCAACCCAGCCTTCCTGATTGGCAATGGTGGTTACACCTTTCTGTAATAGCTCTGGAGAAAAATATACCAGCTATTAAAATCAATTATTTTAATGCAATTCTTCATTCCAGAAGAGCAGCTCATTAAAAAACGTATTTTAAGATTATGTTAATAACTTTGGACTTGAATCACACAAAATGGTGCAGGAAATGTGGTGATTTGTGTACTGTCTCAGTATAATCGTCTCTTCTTAACTCTGATTGCACTCATGTAGAGCAAGATCTTTGCTGAATAATATGCAAAGGAATTTCACGGTATCGAGGTACATGTGGCAATAAAGTACAATTGACCCTCAAGTTCCTCATGCTTGTTAAACACAAGATCAGCTATGTAGTCCAGCTTCGAAAAAACCTTAAAGGCATGTTATTCATCTCAATACATTTTCTTTCAGTACAAGGTTTACTCATTTTCTTCAAAAGAAATGCAACAATTTGATGAAATGACCAAACCAAGAATTTTTTCTCCAACAAGCTGGCTGGTGATGATTTTAATCGGTACTCTGAGCCAAGAAAGAAACTGTATTAACTTTGTAGCCTGGGGTCTTTTCACGTATGTTTGCAAATGTGCAACCCATTGCTCTGACCACCTTGTGGCCACCTTACCCTTCTTCTGTTGCTTGTACGTTTCCAATTGACGCCTTTTCTGCAATCGGACGGTATTTACAATTGCCACCGCCAAGCGCAGAGATTCCCTGGGGTATCCATGCGATCTCAGTGCATCAACTCGAGCACAAGCAGTCGGAACATGCTCTGCGGAATCACATTGCCAGCAATGGAATTAATAACATCTCAGAGTTATATATTATTAGACTTACAATACAAACCCAAAACATTTAGCTACACTAAGAATATAAACATTGGGAAAGGGGACAAGGGGATGCAAGATGGAAAGCTAAGCCAGTTTCCACCATGCAATGGAAGCTTGCTTCTGATACGGAATACAGCTGCCATCTGGACAGTCTCCATGCAGAAGACGCCTGCATTAATCATGTGTAAATGGAACTGCAAAGTCAAAAGATGAATGACTGTACCCAACTACAGGGAAGGAGCTGACCACTAAAATCATCATGCCACCGACCTGCTGCACTGCACATCAGGAATGCAGATTGGGAGCTGCAGTGCTGAGGACTCGTGCTACAATAACCCATTGGTAGATAAGACATTTTTAAACAGGCTGCCAATGTGCATTGCCTGGGAACTGCATAAAGGGCATTAGCTGTGACAGAGCTGACCGAGATTCAGGAGAATAAGGAACTAGAAAATACAATAATCTTGCATTTAATTTAATAATTTCCTCAGCCTATCTTAAAAGAGGTAACAGAGTGCTCCGTAAGGTTAAGGCCAATGTAAAGCAACAAACAGAATCTCTGTACAGTCACAGATGGCTTATTTTGCTGATGGGTCGACTACCAATTTGACAGTCCGGCAGATCCTTGCCAAGGGGAGGAGAGAAAGGAACCGGCTGTTTCAGATTCAGCCGACTAACGTATAGGAAGCGGCTTTACGCATGAAGTGACCCTGGTGGTACACAAACTACCCATAGCTGGACCACATTTCTTTACTCAAAGGAATAACCCACAATTCCTTCACCACTTAATTCCCTTTGGAACAAGACAATTATAATTCTATACTCCAACTACCTAGTGCACTCTATCTTGGTTTGATTGCATATGGGTAGACTATTAACAGATTTGATTGGATAGTACACAAAAGTTTTTCACTGTGCCCCAGTACATGTCAGAAGAAACCCAAACACAGTTAACTGTCAACTGCTATTTACTCGGACTTAGCATCAAACATCTTCAGTCGAGTGTAATGCAAGCAATTTAGCCTTTCCAGTGCAACTGCCTTTGTACAAGCCCCAGAGAGGGTTTGACATGGTAAACCTACCATGTAACATAGCATGGTGACGCAGCGGTAGAGTTGCTGTCTTACAACACCAGAGACCCGGTTTCCATCCTGACTACGGCTGTTGCCTGTACAGAGTTTCTACAGTCTCCGTGACCATGTGGGTTTTCCCCGGGTACTTTGGTTTCCTCCCACATTCCAAAGGTGTGTAGGTTAATTGGCTTCAGTAAATTGGCCCTAGTATGAAGGATGGAACTAGTGCATGGGTGATCATTGGCTGGCATGGACTCGGCAGGCCGAAGGGTCTGTTTCCACGTTGTATCTCCAAGCTAAACACCACAGAGAGAGAGCGTAACACAATTTATTGAAAGTCTACAAGTCGTGTACATACCCAGCCAGAGGGGCCGCCCCTGGGTATCAAACAGTGACCTGTCTCCATCACCCCACTGGTTTGTATAGTTGTCACTGCTGATAATTTTGCGAAGATGGCAGTCTTTCCAGTCCAGGCCGCAGGCTTCTATTGCACGCACAAAGACAGTTCGCCGCAACCCTAACAACAAAGAAGGATTCATTTCTCAGGCTGCATTTGTGTGGAATTTCGTTAAACACATGGTGCATGCAAACCAAAAACACTCGACTCCAAAGACAAACACAGGATATTCCAGGTGTAGGAAAAAAAACTGCAGATGCTGGTTAAAATCGAAGGTAGACAGAAAGCGACGGAGTAACTCAGCGGGCCGGGCAACATCTCGGGAGAGAAGGGATGGGTGACGTTTCGGGTCGAGACTGAAATCTCCCGAGATGTTGCCTGACCCGCTGAATTACTCCAGCGTTTTCTGTCTTCCACAGGATTCACCAGATGCATCTGAATCCCTGTGTTCCGGGTACATCTGATTTACTATTTTTCTTCTCCCCTTCACAAAGTCAGATTTTCCTGTTTTATGTCATTCCTTTACTCCAAAGCCTAGTTTGTTAACCGAGCTACAACTAGGCTGTTCCAGTGGCTCATGCACCACTGAGACCACAAGGTTGCCTGAAACAGTGCAGCCCAAGATTCTCTTCTAAACCAAGGATTCAATGCAATTGATGATGCCAGCCCATAGCTTTCTCCAGCTATTACACTGTCCCTCCAACAGCAAATGGACATGGCATAGTAACTTAGTGGCAGCTATCCAGTTCAATTCAGAACCAAAATCTCCATGTGCAAGCCCTCAGGCTCATCCCCAAAGAGTGGCTTTCTTGGGCAAAGCAGGAGGGGGATAGAAATAAGAGTGCCAGGTTGATATTAACACTGCAGCATTCCAGAGTCTGCTTGCTAGGATCCTGGGGAAACTTCAACATTTGCACAGGATTGTTTCTAAGAGCTATCTGCTAATATACTTTGAGGGAGGAGGTGCACATGCTGCTTGGAAACTGGTTTCCAAGTGGAGTTCCGGTTTCCAACCAAGAACTGGATGTTCCTAAATTGAATGCCTAAGCTGATAAAATATTGAAATATTTGATAGATACCAACCTGTGCCCTACCACGCCTTCCTGTGATTCATAAATACGTAAACACTAATTTAACTTGTTCAGTCCAGTCCACTAACAACTGCAGTGAGATTGTATCTTCACCTAACCCTGCAGGTAAGTCACACTGCTGTGGGCCTCAGGCTCCAGTCTGGAGTCGAGACAACCGTCCCACCTGCCTGCTATATGTGGTAGTGCGGTTCCCAAGGAGCTGGCCTGTACGGACCTGCAAGCAGCAGGTATTTGTTCCTGCACTCCAAGCCTATCTTGCAGCGGAGGTGGAGGGCAGAGAGTCATTTCACAAAACCACCTTCACTGGAAGCTGTTCCACAATATCAATCAAGCAGGTTTCGACAGAGCAGAACTAACTACATTTTTATTGTATTTAGCAATCTCAACCATCCACAGCTACGAATCAGGTTACTTTGAGCTCAAACTATAATCATGACAAAGTGGTAGCAAAGTTCAAACATTTTCTCGCAGAGATTATCTTTAAATAAAGAGCCTTCTGTTGCCACTCGAAGATTTAAAGAGCCTTTGCTTTGTGCTAGGAACTTTTTGTTACAAGATTCAACAGCAGTAACTCAGTTTCTTCACAAAACACGCTTCAGTGAAAACGTGGGGTCCTCAAATTCAAGCCAGGCTGAACGCCGGCCGGCCGGCCTTGTGGATGTGCAGGAGCATGAAACTCAGAGAAAGGACACTACCCCATGCAGCAGTTCCCAGCCCAAACCATCTCCCCAGCACTCTTCCAATCTCAACCCAGTAATCCTGTACAAGAACAAAGTTATTTGACCTGCTGCCTCAAAGGTCAGTAACTCAACCACACAGTAATGCACCATGACCTCTTCTGAAAGCATAGCTAGCTCCAAAATGCTCTGAACATGGACACAAGAAGTGGGAGCAACTCAGCGGGACAGGTAGCATCTCTGGAGAGATGGTGACGTTTCAGGTCGAGACCCTTCTTCAGACTGGGTTGTGTGTACTAAAATATCTCTGGGTTCTAAGATGTTCTGTGTACTGTACTTGCACTACTCTGCAGGGGAATCCCAACTTAAAGCTCAAAATGCACTCCATGTTCATTGCCCCGAGTTGCTGTATCCTGCTATCGCTGTTAAACATCACATCTATGAAAGAGTTAGATGTCCAAGCGTTGACGGGGCAGTAAAGTGCACAGATGCAACGCTACACTCGAAACAAATGCAACGCTACACTCGAAACAAATGCAACGCTACACTCGAAACAAATGCAACGCTACACTTGATACAGTGACCACCTCACTACACAGTTCCAGCATCAGAAAGCCCAATGAGCAGTTCATGCAAAGCAAATGAACAGAGAGTGGTGGCATGACCATGGAAGAGTCACGGGGAAACCACCATGACCCAGGTCAATACTAAATTCCACATCAGAACAGCTTACCTTTACCTATTAAAGCTATCTGCACAAAACAAAACCCAATGCACAGCTAAGGCAGACACTGGGGTGGGGAAGGGCAACTTAAAGCCTAGAGTCCAGGGTACTCAGCCCCAACTCGTCCTGGAAGACAGCTGTCATCACCCATGCTCCACCTCACACAAACCCCGCGCCCTAACTCTGGTCAGCAGGTGGAATATCTGATAACTAAAGCCACAACTCAAAGGAACATTTCAACAGCATCCTCGATAACGTCTTGTTTGAGCAAAACAACATTTCAGAGGTGTAAAAGTCATTTTTTCCAATTACTGTTACAATGGAAGGTAAATAGGAAGCTACAACAAACACACTGACGGTATTTTTCTGGAAAGTTCCAATACAGCATGCCAAGTACCTTGGTTTCGATTTGAGTTGTGTTGTAGACCAGCTGTGATACTCAGAGTTTCGTTGACATGATTGCCATAGTTACCATCTTCTTGTGGGCAGACATCCATGTTGTTCCACTTCTTCAGAAGCTCGACCCAGCCTGCTTTCTCCTCCTGCTTACAATGAGGGTTTAGTACGACACACACCCAGAGAGCACCTGAGGGAGAGGGAGAAGCCGCCTATTAAAGTGACTTCCATAAAGCTGAACCACTTTGGTGGTGCTGTGTAAACAATAGATCAAGCACAGTGTGTTACCTCGGGGGAAGTCTGTGCTGGCCTGGAACCTGGCCTGCTGGTTTTCTCAGCTGTTTATTGACATAAGAGAGAAATTTAAACCAGCTAACTACACCAGCACTCACTAACCCCACACGCATTTTCCGGTGACATGCATATTTTAAAAGAGTAATGGAAAGGGGTGTGGGGGGAAGATTTGTCATCCAGTGCAAAAGAACCTGATATGGTTAGTATGGTGTGTGACTGGTGCACTCATACTTCTGCCCCCACACCCAGCAACACATTGCTGCAGTCCAGAATTGTTCAATGACAACACGTGAACTACACTCATTATTGCAACCCAAAGAGACACCAATAGTGCTCTTGTGGTGATTCGAGATCGAACCGGTTGAGAAAGCTGTGATTTGACACTATTTAGAGTTGCCAGAGACCTTAAGCAGAGCCAATTATAATCTGGCTTTGTGTATGCATCAACTTAGATTGTTCACACAAAACAAAACTAGACTTGGACTTTAAAAGCTTCCAGTACTGATGAAAGCTCATTGATGCAAAACATTAACAGTTTTTCTACCGTTTAATTGCTTAAGCTTCACTTGCTTCCGACAATGTTGCCCAAATTTCCCCTTCCAACTATCAACCTCGCACCAAACAGGGGAGTTTCCCAGCTCTGTTTGGTGCAGACTCACACAAGCTCATTCCCCGGCTCACCAATCTGTTCCTAGGAGGCTGAGAATGATGTCTGAACATCAGAATGCCAGGCTCTGTTCAGAGAAACATAGAAACATAGAAAATAGGTGCAGGAGTAGGCCATTCGGCCCTTCGAGCCTGCACCGCCATTCAATATGATCATGGCTGATCATCCAGCTCAGTAACCTGTACCTGCCTTCTCTCCATACCCCCTGATCCCTTTAGCCACAAGGGCCACATCTAACTCCCTCTTAAATATAGCCAATGAACTGGCCTCAACTGCCTTCTGTGGCAGAGAATTCCACAGATTCACAACTCTCTGTGTGAAGAAATGTTTTCTCATCTCGGTCCTAAAAGACTTCCCCCTTATCCTTAAGCTGTGACCCCTGGTTCTGGACTCCCCCAACATCGGGAACAATCTTCCCGCATCTAGCCTCTCCAACCCTTCTTCAACCTCAACAGGGCAGAATCAACCTTCATATTATATCAGATCTGACACAACTAGCTTAGATGCAGCAATAGATTATGCCCAAGATAGCCACAAAAAGCTGAAGTAACTCAGCAGGACAGGCAGCATCTCTGGAGAGAAGGCCTGGGTGACGTTTCAGGTCGAGACCCTTCTTCAGGCATACATTATGCCTGATAAGTACAGTGGTGCATAATACTCAAAGCTGTGATTACACATGAACTATGACTTTAAACCCCCACAATGCATTAGTACAGAAACTTCAAAACAAATCTTTAACAGAATCCATTTTGAAGCAGGTTTCAGATATGTGAAACCTCATTCTGCCTTACAAATAACATTAGCAAAACAACACTTCTATTTAACTCCAATAGAGAATTGGCTTCTTGTAAATTCCCAATTGTCAAATGCAACTTGACTGACATTTTTTGACATTGAGACACAAGGAACTGCAGATGCTGGTCTACAAAAAAGTGCTAGAGTAACTCAGCAGGTCCAGCTGTATCTCTGAAGAATATGGATAGGTGATGTTATGGGCCAGGACACATCTTGGTATTGATGGTAACAGGGGGAGAAAGCTGGAACAGAGGTGGGGGCCAAGCCTGGCAAGTGTTAGTTGGATGCAAGCAAGGCGAGTTGATTGGTAGATGGGTAGACAAAGGCTCGAGGTGAAAATTGAGACAACAGGCAATAAGGTAACTGAAATGTGAAGGAGGAGGTTGGGATGTAGGTAGAAAGAGATGGAGCAAAGGGAAAGGGAGGCAGGATAATGGAAGAAATGAATGCACATCAGAATGGGGCATGGGGATGAGTGTACCACAAGAACCAAACTTTAAAAGTGCTTAAAACAATTTTCTTTCGGTTCCAATCAAGTCTCTTTAACACTGAACCACATTGTTAATTGGAATATACCTTAACAGGAAAAATGCACAGCCACCACCAAATCTAGTATCCGTACATTTACAGATGATTTTTACATTAACTTATCAATGAGATATCATTTTAAAAGATTTCTGAGCTGCACCTACTATCGTAAGTAGGGGCGGGAAGCTGGAGGGAGTTGCACACACAGGAAGTGGGGCAAGTGAATGCCATTATTGGCCTGTTCTGTTCTTGAGACTTTATGTACATTATCCCATATCCCTTGTATTTATTCACAAAATGCTGGAGTAACTCAGGTGAGGCAGCATCTCAGGAGAGAAGGAATGGGTGACGTTTCGGGTCGAGACCCTTCTTCAGACTGATGTCAGGGGGGCGGGACAAAGGAAGGATATAGGTGGAGACAGGAAGTTAGAGGGAGAACTGGGAAGGGGGAGGGGAAGAGAGGGACAGAGGAACTATACTTGGACTATCTCCGACATCCCCCTCCCGTTTCTGGATCTCACCATTTCCATCGCAGGAGATAGACTAGTGACTGTCATCTACTATAAACCCACTGACTCGTACAGCTATCTGGACTACACTTCTTCTCACCCTGTCTCCTGCAAAAAGTCTATCCCCTGCTCCCAATTCCTCCGTCTACGCCGCATCTGCGCCCGGGATGAGGTGTTTCACACTCGGGCATCAGAGATGTTCTCATTCGTCAGCAAACGGGGCTTCCCCTCTTCCATTATAGATGAGGCTCTCACTAGGATCTCTTCTACATCCCACAGCCCCCCCCCCCCATTTGTAACAAGGACAGAATCCCCCTCGTTCTCACCTTCCAGCCAGCGTATCCAACAAATCATCCTCCAACATTTCCGTCACCTACAACGGGACCCCACCACTGGCCATATCTTCCCATCCCCTCCCCTCTCTGCGCTCCGCAGAGACCGTTCCCTCCGTAACTCCCTGGTCCACTCGTCCCTTCCTAACCAAACCACCCCATCCCCGGGCACTTTCCCCTGCAACCACAGGAGATGCAACACCTGTCCCTTTACCTCCCCCCTCAACTCCATCCAAGGACCCAAACAGTCTTTCCAGGTGAGACAGAGGTTCACCTGCACCTCCTCCAACCTCATCTATTGTATCCGCTGCTCTAGATGTCAACTTCTTTACATCGACGAAACCAAAAGCAGGCTCAGCATCGTTTCACTCAACACGCCTTAACCAACCCGATCTCCCGGTGGCTGAGCACTTCAACTCCCCCTCCAACTCTGACCTTTCTGTCATGGGCCTCCTCACGTGCCATAGTGAGGCCCACCGGAAATTGGAGGAACAGCACCTCATATTTGGCTTGGGCAGCTTACAGCCCAGTGGTATGAACATTGACTTCTCCAACTTTAGATAGTTCCTCTGTCCCTCTCTTCCCCCCCCCCCCTCCCCAGTCCTCCCTCTAACTTCCTGTCTCCACTTATATCCTTCCTTTGTCCCGCCCCCCTGACATCAGTCTAAAGAAGGGTCTCGACTCGAAACGTCACCTATTCCTTCTCTCCTGAGATGGTGCCTGACCTGCTGAGTTACTCCAGCATTTTGTAAATAAATACCTTCGATTTGTACCAGCATTTGCAGTTATTTTCTTACATTACTTTATCCAACAGAAATTCATGCAAGATTTAAAAACACTTGTTATAGACTTGTAAACCTTTACTCTCACCCCACCGACCCCAACAAGCCCAATCAAAGGTGAAATATTCACCAACACAATTTCAAATTTGAAAGGAATTCAAAATGGACTACGGTTTGAAGCCAAAGCTTTGAAATCAGGGATGTGTGCTCTCCAAACGCAAGTGATTGACACAGCTCGACAGCAGGCTATGTAAATACGTCTGGTTTACTAATCCCCTGTGTTGGCAGGAGGGCTGGCATTCCCATACTGGGTGCGGACACGAGGAGAAGCACGTCACAGGGCACTGCATATATATCCCATCATCCCTGGTTCAAACTCCACCCAGATAACACTGATTGCAACCACAAAAGCAAATTAGTGTCAGGATAAAGGGAACAAGCTCACTTCATTATTACATTTATTCAAAACTTGACTTTTTATCTCCAGATTTGGCTGCTGAAACTGACACTGTTGGGTATTAATGCAAATATTAGATTTAGCTGTTAATCATCTCAATGGATATTAAAAAATACATATTGTATATTCAAAACTGTAGGATTGTCTCCTTTTCCATTTTGCTTACTTCCAAAACATGCAGGAGTAACGCCAAAATGTAATCATTGCAATAATTATATAATGTCCATTAAATCTATCTCAATTAAATGCTTTGCCCATTAACAGATTTGAATGTTTGTACCAAATTTCTGCGATGGAGTATTTACTGGAGGTTTACCAGTTTATATGCTTTGTCCAATCCACTCAGGTCAACCTACATAGCCCCGTGCTTTGCCTCTACTCTTCCCACCAGAGCACCTATCTTCCTCCCCTCTCCCCCATCAGGATCATTTAGATTTATAGTCTTTGAAATTTACAGCCCCAATTCTTCAATTCACCAGGGCACCAATTCAGACCACCCCAACAGACCAATTATACCAATTCCCCATGAATTGATTGCTATTCCTCCTACACTGATGTCTTCTTTCATCTGCTATCTCATTGACCCTGCACCAATCTACATGCAACTGGTATCCTGTAGATCGAGTTAGAGCAGAATTGGGTCGCAGTCACTCGTGTACATGTATGGCAAGGAGCCGAGAACACGTGACTGCTCACACACAGAAAATGACTAATAGATTTATTTCCCACTTCCTCCAGACTCCCCACATTCCTGTCCTGCTCCTGCTCCTGGATATCACCCTTAACCCACACAGTCAATACAACTTTCAGGATTCATACACCTTGCTGCAGAGAACATTTAAACCACTAGTTACTGTCCTGTAACTATACATTCCTTTTTATTCTCTGTTGGAACTTAGTGGAGGGGGGACAAGTTTAACAAAACCAATGAAATGAGTAAAAGCTGAATCTAATTTTTGTTTTAATACCCGACAGTGCCGGTTTCAGCAGACAATTCTGGACAGAAAAAAGACAGTAGGTCCATGTAAATTAAACATAAAAATGAGACCAGATCGACATGGGGATCACCCAATCACTCCTGCTCTTCTTGAATAACATTGTCACTATATACAGTTAAGTTTTCCTAGTGTAAACCATATACAAACATGATTTCTCCTGCCAGGTATAGCGTTCTCACTGACTTGGCCAGGCCTGCTGGTGGCATCCTTGTGAAAATGAGAACCAGTTTAACATTCAACTTTGAGAAAGATTGGTGACAGCAGCAAACTCGACACATTGTGGCATCTGATCATTCCTGATCAAGAACCCAAGGTGCAATTAATGAAACAGCAACTCACATACTGAGATGCTGCAATGCAGAGGGAGCTTAACACAGGCACAAACTGAAGCTGGTACTCTATTCCCATACACAGAAAACAATCCAGTCTATTACCTACAAGTCTGTTTTGCCTTTAGATTCCTTCACAACTAACTAAATGATTAAAACAGTCTGTTTTGACAGTAATTATTTCATGCCCATTCAAGCATCTGGTTTAATTCTCCTTGCAATTATTGATCAATAAGAAAAAATATTTAAAATCATTGATGGAAGACTTTCAACCCAAAATAATTATTTACCTTTCTGCGGATGCTGCCCAAGCTACCAAATATTTCCAGCATTCTGTTTTTAATTTAATTCTATATCCACATCACATAAATGTGGATATTGGAGGTGCACTGTGTTTTGACACTGGACGCATGTCCATTAGACGTGTTACAATTAACTGAAAAATATTAATTAGACATTACCTTCAACATATTTACACTTGGCTACAGTTGCTATCACACATAAGCACAGGTTTGATTCATATGTTGAAGATGATTGGAGTTACACTTCCCTCAAGGCCCAAGTGATGTGGCCAAACAGTACACTACAGATATCAGGGGCTGCCGCATTGTGACATGTGCTCCATCACTAATGCCACTGATTCAAAATTGTTGATATTGGTAAACCTCAAGACTCCCATGGTATTTGAGAAGTAGGTGCCATACATCAATAATCATTCACTATCATGCCATAGCGCTTAACAATGAAAGATTATTTTTAATCACGATTTGTGCTACAAGGAACCATTTCTCACTTATTTAAGTTTCCCAAATTAATATTTTCATTCTTACACTTCCATCCCCAATTCTGCACACGTTTCCAAAATCCTAATAGTTGGTAGCATGTGTTAACCTAAAAGATCAATTTGAAATATTAGCAATTTTCTTTTTTGCTGCTGGAGCTGCTCGTTCCAAGTTAGTGCTTGCTCAGCCAGTACAGTGGCAGCCAAGTCAAAGAATTAATTGGAAAAACAAAATCTTTGCTAACTGGCTGGCCAAATTTAAAACTCTGTTCACATCCAGTACCTAAAATAATCTCAGGCCTGCTCCAGTTAATCCAATAAAAACAGTCATTCTCAGACAGATTCATCCTCAAAATGCAAAATATATAGAAGCTGTTGAGCAAAATCTTAAACTTATCAAAAAAATTGCAACAAGCCATTGGAAATTGCATTAAAAAGGAGATACAAGAATCTGCAGATGCTGGTTTGACACAAAGTGCTGGATTAACTCAGTGGTTCATCTTTGCCCGGCCTGCTGAGTTACTGCAGCGGTCTTTTTTGGAACAACCTGCATGCTTATTATGAAGTGCAGCCATTACCTAACTCGTCCCACAGTTCTCGGCATTTATCCGTCATGCCCGTCCCCTGTTGTCGCCAGAGAGAGAGCCGTGGGTCTTCCATGAACTGTTCAGTCATCAGCGTTAACATCCGAGCACCGTTGGAGTCCCGCATCCTGAACATCTCCCGCACCTGTGGGACAACAAACGGGCCGCTGAAACATGCACACAGCCACACTGCAAAAAGCCTTCGCCATCAACTACAACAGGCACATGCAATTAACTATATGCTACTGAATCAACAAAATGCCACAGGGGTAAAGTAAACATGTACACGTCATCCTTGCATGGTTGATGTGGAACTTGATAAATGAGGATGTGCCCCAGGTTGATCATCAAAAGTGGGACTGTGATAATGAAGGTTGGAAGATTTGAGGGAGAACCCCACACTTAGATATTCCTAATGGGGATGAAACTCCATCACTCATTGCCTACATCAGCCAAGGTGCCAGGGGCTTGTCAATGCATGTTGGACCGTGCACATCAATGCCTTCAATCAAATAATCTGGCTTCCAAAAGAAAATAAAAACATATTGTAAAATCAAAGGCTTCATTAAATTTCAAAGTCTGCAAATGGCGATGTAAACTTCAGGCATCACATAAAGACACCAGCCTCAATATCACCTCTGCTCTTTCACATCAATCATTTGCATTGCTGAAAAGTACCAAGGGCGTTGAGGAAAAATAACATATAGGGACAAAATCACCAAGTTCTATTCCTGCATACCCATAGTGTTTGGAGATTGGAAGGCCTTACCTTGGCAAACATGGAGTGCAGTTGCTTGCTTGCTCCGTAGTAGCCACTGATGGACAACAGCACCTTCACCTGTTCCTGTACTTGCTGCTCATCCAGGTGCCAGCAGTTCACATCATCAATGCTCGCACCAGCAGTGGGATCAGGAGCACCTGCAATTCAACATGAAAATCCTCACATGTCCTGCTTAGTTTAAACAGATGTATGGCACAGTGGCACAGCGGTAGAGTTGCTGCCTCACAGCGCCAAAGACCCAGGTTTGATCCTGACTCTCGGGTGCTGTCTGTAGGGACTTTGTACGTTCTCCCCGTGACCGTGTGGGTTTTCTCGAGGATCTCTGGTTTCTTTCCACACTTCAAAGGCGTACAGGTTTGTAGGTTAATTGGCTTCGGTAAAAATAGTAAATTGTCCCTCGTGTGTGCAGGATGCCGTTAGTGTGCGGGGATCGCTGGTCGGCGCTGATACAGTGGGCCGAAGGGCCTGTTTCCACGCTGTACCTCTGAACTAAACACTATCAAAAATTAAATCCCATGGAGCAGCAAGCAATGTGGATGGGATGTGTCATTAGCTAGCACAAAACCTCAAGCTGGTAATAAACTACGACGTCTCCTCACAAAATAAACACAAAGCCATGCACATTCACACACAATGAATGCCCAGAATCTATTGCACGAAAACCTACCCTGTCATGAGAACAGGTTTAGGAAGATCCTGTGGAAGAAACTCAACTCTAATAACTATTGCACAACTTCACTCAATGCCCTATAATGCTAGGCTCAGCTTGGCAATCTATTCTGGCCAGGAGCTCTTTTTCCAAGAGCTGTTAGTCAGCTATTGGCCAAAATGAAAGTGGGTAATCAATGTTAATGCCAATTTTGCAATAGTTTTTAAACAGAGGGGTCATACTCATTGCTGATAAATGCAAGATATAAGAGCAATTACAATCTTTGAAGTAAAGAATCAGCTTAAAGATTCAAGATATGAAAACATTTAATATTTTTTGTACAACAATGCCTCAGCCAAGTTCCTACAAGTCTTGCCTACAATTGGGAAGCGTAAGTGGCCAGATGAGGCAATGCAATAAATCACAGCACCTTTGCCCAAAGAGAAGACTGACCATTTGTCATTCCCCATGAAAGTGCATACATTCAACATGGGTAACATTTAGAAATACTACCGAGGACCTGACAATCAAGTGTGCCATCACTCCACATACAGACCAATGCAAGAACAATGATCATTTGGCATTAACCCAGTGATCAGGTGCTGCACAAAATAGCCAGAGTGAAACTAGCCTAATCCAACACATGGGAGGCTGGTACATGTTGCGAGGCAATATACAAGACCCCTGCTTTATTTTATGTTTGAAAAAGCATTAAAAGTAACCAAAGAAAAACTAATAAAATGCTTGGCATGGAATATAATGGAGTCATGCCCGATCATCACACCACCCACCTTCTGTGGGACAATATTGCATCTACCTTTGCACAGAAACCATCTGTTTATACATCACAGCCAGCGTACTATTTAGGATTTCAAAGGGGTCTTTAGGCATTGTTGTACTTGGAGATCAGTATAATTGCCATTTACAATTACAGAGATCATTCCCATCTCCAAATAAATAAAAAATAAAAGGACAGCACGACTTCGAACCCCTTGGCAGAAGATGCACTGAGCTGTCCAAGACCCTGTACCACTGCCCTGCTGAATGCACGGTCATCTTTCATCTGTCCAAGACCCTGTACCACTGCCCTGCTGAATGCACGGTCATCTTTCATCTGTCCAAGACCCTGTACCACTGCCCTGCTGAATGCACGGTCATCTTTCATCTGTCCAAGACCCTGTACCACTGCCCTGCTGAATGCACAGTCATCTTTCATCTGTCCAAGACCCTGTACCACTGCCCTGCTGAATGCACGGTCATCTTTCATCTGTCCAAGACCCTGTACCACTGCCCTGCTGAATGCACGGTCATCTTTCATCTGTCCAAGACCCTGTACCACTGCCCTGCTGAATGCACGGTCATCTTTCATCTGTCCAAGACCCTGTACCACTGCCCTGCTGAATGCACGGTCATCTTTCATCCAGCCCAGGCATATGTCGCCCATGCCTTGGCTCTGAAGCCATCCTATAAGCAAGTTAAACATTCTACATCTTGCTCAATATAACGACAGGCATTGCCAAGAAAATAACGGTTCCAATTGTATTTCAGAAACGAGCAATTTGCAAGTCTCACTGTCAGCACCCGACCAATCCCATATTTTTAACATTGTGTTGATAATTTCATAGGATCCTTTTCACTACAAGCTGTCATTCACGTAGTGCAAATTGATCATGGAGATAATCAGATCAAAATCAGAGAACTGCATGCATGTGGTTTGCTTATGCAATGCTCTGGTTTAGATATAATGTGCATGCAGCAGACAGCTTTGCTGAGTTAGCCGAATGTAAAAGGGAATGTGTATTGTACATGAATAAATGATTTCAGGCCAACAAATCGTGCTGGAGAAAACCAAGTTAAGGTCGCTGGTCCCCAATATGGCATTAAACTAGCACAAAAAGTGTTGGTGGGTCAGGCAGCATTTATGGAGGCAAAGGTTTTAGTGGGGAAGAGTCTGGCCACAACCATCCCTGCACAGATGCTGCCTGACCCATTGTGTTCATAAGTCATAGGCACAGCATCACGCCATTTGGCCGATCAAGCCCACTCCATCATTCGATCTTTCACTCAACCCCTTTCTCCTTATCAAGGAGACGTCAATCTTTGCTTTAAAAATACCAAATGACTTGGCCTACACTTGGCAATGAAGTCCACAGATTCACCACCCTCTGACTAAAATTCTTCCTCATCTCCTTCCTAAAGGTACATCCTTTTATTCTGAGGCTATGCCCTCTGGTTCTAGTCTCTCCCACTAATGCAAACATCCTCTCCACATCCACTCTATCCAGGCCTTTCATTATTCGGTGAGTTTCAATGAGATCCCCCCTCATCCCCAGTGCTGTCAAACGCTCATCACACATTAACCCAATCATCCCCGGGATCATTCTCATAAACCACCTCTGGACCCTCTCCAACACTAGCACATCCCTCCTCAGATATTAGACCCAAACCTGCTCACAATACTCCAGATTTGACCAGTACCTTAAAATCTCAGCATTATCTCTCATATATTCTAGTCCTCTTAAAATAAATGCTAACATTGCATTTGCCTTCCTTACTACTTATTCAACTTGCAGATTAACCTCTTGGAAATCCTGTACCAGCACTCCCAAATCCCCTTGCACCTCCGATTTCTGAATCCTTTCCACATTTAGAAAATAGTCTATGCCTTAATTCCTACTAACAAAGTGCATGACTGCACACTTTGCTATCCATATTCCATCTGCCACTTTGCACTCTCCCAACCTGTCCCGGTCCTTCTGCAGGTACCCAGCTTCCTTCCTGTCCCTCCAACAGTTTGGCTTTTGCTCAATATTCCAGCATCTTATGCCTCCATCAGACATTAAACAAGTCTCTGCTGGCTTAAAAGGTGGGTGATAAAAACTCAAGGGACGATTCAAAATAATATCTCAGTCTGCCATCTAAGTTTCCTCTTAAATATTACCTGAAAATAAAACTGGCTGCCCTGGCTGAGCAAGGATATTCTTGCTATGGAGGGCGTGCAGCGTAGGTTCACTAGGTTAATTCCCGGAATGGCGGGACTGTCGTATGTTGAAAGGCTGGAGCGATTGGGCTTGTATACACTGGAATTTAGAAGGATGAGGGGGGATCTTATTGAAACATATAAGATAATTAGGGGATTGGACACATTAGAGGCAGGAAACATGTTCCCAATGTTGGGGGAGTCCAGAACAAGGGGCCACAGTTTAAGAATAAGGGGTAGGCCATTTAGAACGGAGATGAGGAAGAACTTTTTCAGTCAGAGAGTGGTGAAGGTGTGGAATTCTCTGCCTCAGAAGGCAGTGGAGGCCAGTTCGTTGGATGCTTTCAAGAGAGAGCTGGATAGAGCTCTTAAGGATAGCGGAGTGAGCGGGTATGGGGAGAAGGCAGGAACGGGGTACTGATTGAGAGTGATCAGCCATGATCGCATTGAATGGCGGTGCTGGCTCGAAGGGCTGAATGGCCTACTCCTGCACCTATTGTCTATTGTCTATTGTCTACGGGTTATTGTTCCAGAATCATTGCCACATTCATCTCTTCATTCACTATTGCAATGTAACAATGACATTTTCACAGGGAATTATTTAACTAACTTCCAACAGTACTTAGTACACAGTGAAGCTCAGGCCACTTGGGCCCATCTGTTCTGGACCATGTTTATGCCCATTGCAAGCTATTACATCTTCATTTTATTCTTTATTTCTTATTTATGCAGTGTCCCCAATAATGCATTTATAGACTGTAATTACATGTACTTTAAGTTATGGCATCCATAATAATTCAACAGCATGATCTAAAACAGTTTTGCAAGTGGAATTCCAGTTTACATGGATTTGAGAAAATGTGATACGGAATTGTGTCAGATAGTGTTAATAGTATTAGTGTACAGGGATCGCTGGGCGGCGCCGACTTGGTGGGCCCAAAAGGCCTGTTTCCGCGCTGTATATATATGATATGATATATGAATTGGATTCAACCATTTTCGCTGGAGCCAAGAGACAAACATCCCAAGATGCCCCAAACTTGCAACATCCTGATGTTGAGAGTGTATAGAATAAGACAAAGATGCAGTATTTTGAATTCTTATCCCAGTTCAAAGTAGAAGGGACCTGACCCATAACATGACCTGCTCACTCCCACCAGAGATGCTGCCTGACGTGCCGAGTTCCTCCAGTACATTTATCTTTGTTTTACTTAAGGTAGATTACACTCAGTCTATGCTTTAACCACGAGATTCAAGATCTTAATTTAGAGCATGAAACGAGAAAAAAGTTTAGGTATCCCAATCTGAAAATAAACTTTTGATCTGGAGGAGCAAAGACAGGTAAAGAAACACCTGAGAAGTGAAACAGAGGGTGCATTATAACCACAATGAGCTTATTGTGAAACACAGATGTCTAAAGAGCCTTAACAGCTAAAGATAACCTATAAATTACAGATTTGCATTTAAACAGACTTTGCATGAATACAGTTATGAAATTTTAATCTAAAACTGACCTGGGGTAAAGTAAATGAAACAACACTGCCTTGATCCTTACCATGCACTTGATTAATTTCAGAACAGGAAGATAGAATTTCGTCGGCCAGTTTCTGTGCCGTGGGGAGAACCTCTGTGTGATGGGCCGTGATGAGGTACTGCACAAATTTCTGTAGCTGATCCCGATTCATTTGCGACAACGTCTCTGAGATGGGGAGGCGCAGTTGCACCTGCTGAGCTTTCCGTATACGGTACAGGGAGAGTGCCACGACGTGGCCACAGTAGAAGATGTCCTTGTTGCCACAGCCACATGTCACAGAGGTAATCTTGCAACGGTCAAAGCTGATGGCCACTTTGTAAGTTTTCTCAGGTTCACCCTGGCTGGCCAGCTCTGTCACAGTTCCACTCAAATGAAATCCTGAGGGGAAAAACAAAAAGATTTATTGAAGCAGCTTTCAAATCAGCTCCCTCTCTCTCTTCCATAACCTGCTGAATAGCGGGCTCCAACGGCTTGAAAACCAATGAAGTTAGAAACTGGGGTACCAATGGAAATAGAAGGGAAACTAAACTGACCATTGTCCAACATCAGCTTCAGTGAACACGCATACAAATAGGATGCAAGGATTTTTTGGTAGATTGTCACGTCTCCCTGGCCTCTTGTTGTCAAGTAGTCTGCCAAGAGCGGATGAAGTGAGGTTTGGGCTTGGATCCAGATGGACCCAAGGAGAAAGTCTCCCTTCTTTCATTGCTTAGAGGGAGGAATTTGGAGCAAACGCATGAAAATGTAGCACAAAGAGTGTCTACATTTTGGGCATCTGGTCATTTTCATAACAGCACTATTTTAATTCAGATTTGGGGTAACCAGCATCCAAGAGCAGACCCACATTGCGTGGCTATCCCCTTATCCCAGCAGTCTTGGGCACCAAAAGAGAGAGCTTTAAAAACACTGAAGCCATGCCAGGGAGACAACACTGGAATTTAGAGTCTCAGGCACAGATTTCCCAGAATTAGGGTTAAAAACCTGCCAATGTAATGAATTAAAATAGTAAAAAGCACAACATTCTAAGAGTCGACTCTTCTGGCTAGCTTAAACCCAAACTAAAAATGCTCAAAATCAGCCCAAAATCTCAAGACAGAATCAAAACTATTTAAAAATGGATTCCAGTTTAGACATCTTCCTGAAAATCTAGCATTGAAACAATGATTACTCATGTAACACCGAAGCATAACGTGTCTTTTTGGTTTGGATACCTGTGTTAGATAAGAGTACACAGGACCGTACATGGAGTCAATGCTAAAACTATCCATTTGGGAATTACAAGTAAATTGCAGAGTTGGGGCACACTAGGGTTTAGAAATTCAGTGTAAACGAGGCTTAGTTCAGAAGCCAACAAAAATTTAAAATAGAAATTGCTAAACTGGGTTGGTTTGCTGTAACTTAATTTGAACCGACTCCCAGATAGAGCTGAACAGCACAACCACCAGCAATACTCAACCCATTCCCAGATTGGGCAAATGCATGCAAGTGAAAAACCTCTGGAATAGTTCCAAATTTAACACCTCACACACCAAATTAATAGAACCACAGTAATATTTTGGTCTTTAGCAGACATTAAAAACGTAGCCATTAGAAGATGTTAAGGGGAGAGACAGACGGGGGCTTCTGTGGCTACAAACAGGACTGGAGTGGTGCTGCATCCCTAGTGCCAGGGTCATGGATGTCCGAGTGGTTGCAGGACGTTCAGGGCAGGGCAGACAGCCTGAAGTAGCTGTGCACATCAGTACAAGTGACATGGGTAGAAATAGGGATGCAGTCCTACAAATATATAGAGATTGGCAAAAGATTGAAAAGCAGAACCTTGAGGATAGCAACCTCTGAATTACTCAGTGTCATGTGCCAGTGAGGGTTGGAATAGGATGATGAGACAAAGCATGGAAGCTATAGACCAGTAACCCCAACATCTGCAGCATGTTACTGGAGGGGATCCTGAGGAATAAGATCATGTGTGAAGACAGGGATAGATTTTATTCCCTCTTCATGTATCCCTTGTAGTTATTCCCTTATCATGTATCAAAACATTGAATGGCTCAATTGTAATCATGTATTGTCTTTCCGCTGACTGGTTAGCACGCAAGAAAAATCTAACAGGATTTCCATACGTGTATGGAAAGAGCTCCCAGGACAAGTGGTAGAAACAGGGAGAATAATGACATTAAATAATAACATTTAAAAATCATTTGGACTGGTGCACAAATAGTAATAGTTTAGATGATTATGGGTCAACGCCTGCCAAATGTGACTGGTGTATTTGGTCATCCTGGACAGCATGGACGATTGGGCCAATGGGCCTATTCTCATGATGCATGACTGACTAATACAAATCCTGGAATTAAGCTTTTTCAACCTCCCAACTGAAGCTTTGTCAACTCATTACCACAGCCATAGTGGGTATATTGCAAGGCCAATGAAGTCCAGTCACCAAGTATTAAGGGAAGGCATAAAAATCTTCATTGCAATGAAATTGCCATCCCTGTAAAGCTCTAAAGGTAACTTGTTCCAGGAAAGAAAGGAAGGAGAAAGGGAAAAAAGCACTAATAAGTCATTTTCACAAATGCCTCCCTTGTTGAGGAGGTAATTGATGCTGTCAGCTGTGGAGCTGACTGCACCACATCGCACCTCCATCAGCCTAATTCCCCAGGAGGAACAGACCCATCCCCAGGCTCTGCTGGAAGCTCATTTTTCCTTAATTAGTTTTAATAAATGAATCGATGGCAGACAGATGACACTGGTCTTGAGTTTACTGGACGTCTATTGAGTCGCATTGAGTGCAGTGGGGAGGGAGAGAGAAGCAGGAGTTACACAACCCTTGGGGAGCAATCAATCAGCTGTCTCGGCTCTGTCCAAAGGCAAAAGGTACAATGGAATATTCTCTCCCCTCAGCAGTTGCCAACACACTGAATTATAGATAAACATGTGCAACTCTACCTACATACAAATCCAGCTATTACATTTCAACGCAGCATTAACTTCCTGTATATTGGAAAATACACAGAACTAACAATTGTGGCTTTGGTCTTTAACTATAATACGTTGAAACAAGCCCTCATTTTGTGCACACGTATATTATGTTCCTTGGTCTCAGCTGTTCCAATCAAATTCATAAAGGGGGTCAAAACTCCTATTTTGCACAGTTGTCTGCAATAATGGATTACTTTGAAAATTCAAATTAATGTATTGTACCTCTGGTTAACACTTTGCCAATTATCCAGCCACTTTTTTTTCTGAAGAATTACTGAAGTCGATCTGTACTGTGCAATCAATTTTAAACAGTACACTTCGAATTCTCAGTATAATGTGGAAATGGATACTTTTGGTTTGCTGTAAACGTGAAAGTTTTTTTAATGGGCTTTGTATAAAGTGGAGAAAGTGTTAGCAGGATTGAAATTCATTGTAAGCAGACAAGTGCAATGTAGAAGTGCACTGTGTGATCAAGTTTACAGTACAGTTACTGGCAACAGTGCACATAATCTCCTGCACACATTGCATTACCAGCCGGCAATGAATTCCACTCCTGCCGTCACTCCGTGTAATGCCCACTAAGACAGTGCATCCCCACTTCATCCTAACGGGCTGTTGGAGAAGAAGGGAAATACACTCCCAGCAAAGACTTTCAGACTGCTCATGTAACACTCAGGTCTAATGTTTAGTGCATTGCACAGGATTAGGTTTTGTTGGGGACAATGGTGAAGGGAACTACAGTTCATCTGCAATTATTCTTGGCAGCATGAAAGTCTGAGATGCTGGAATGTCTCGAGCTGCTGCAACTATCCTTCAGCCACTGGACTCAACACCTTAGCAGATCACCAATCTGCTGTTTTTGGACAGTGTAGAGTTGAATCAGTTGCCATTTCACCAAATAATTATGTTTTGCCAAATTGCCATTTGTTTTTAATTATAAGTGCAATTATTATTTTTTTTAACATTTCTGAACAGTAGAATTGTATATATTGCATACGACAGTATTTCAGAATTACTCTCCTTTTGGCTACCTTCATCTTCCTGCAAGTTGTTCCCATGGCCCACAAACTTAGCTTCCTTAACAATCTCAAAGGAATGTACAATGACTGAACTACACTACAATGTGGGCAAGATTGCAGGAGGAAAATGTGTGTGCAAAATGAGAAACAAGGCAAGGAGTTGGAGTATTATTAGACCAGATAGCTGGGTGACTCCCTTATTCCTATTTAGGAGACCATTCAAACCTGAACGGGCTGGGCTGGCTCAGTTGAATAACTCTGCCGTCCAACAATGGTACAATAACAGCAGTTAAAAGACACATGGACAGGAAAGGTTTAGAAGGTGTGAGACCTAATGCTGGCAAATGGGACTCATGGGAGCATCTTGGTCGGCATGGATAAGTTGGGCCAAAAGAGTTTGCTTGCCATAGGACACTGTGAATTGCAACGCTCAACACCAGTCAGTCTGGATTATGCTCAAATCTCTATAGTTGGACTTAAACCCATCACCAACCAGCTCAGGGAGGTTCAGGAACTAATACTCAGCCAAAATAGATCAATGTAGGTTCAGGAAATCTGCACTAATTTTTGAGTGCTGAGGAATGAGGTGATGAAACAGGCAGCACTATAGTTTAACACTTACTTTTCCAATATTTGGATATGCACAACGATGCATTGCTGAAGAACAAAGCTTAATTTAACTTGAGCTGGTGCTTTTGTGGCATGTACAAGTTAAATGTCAACTATTCCATTTGCTTATTAAGTTCATGAAAGATTTGATATACAGCACTTAAAAATACCTTCATAATAGCTTTGGCCTTTTCCAATGAGCATTTCTTTTCCCTTAACTCATCTAACAGCCCATGAGATAGCTGCAGCACAACAGAAGTTTGATTATTTTATCAGGATCACAGTGGCTATTCACAGCTGAGTGGAGATAATGCTGGCTTTGGGAGGGTGGAGACGATGGCAAGTGGGAAGAGGGGGTAAACAAAACCAGCAAAATCAAAGCTATTGCATAACTTAAAACAAGATTCTACAGCTGTACCAAATTACTTTAAAACACAATTCGTACCACTATTCAGGGGAGGAGAGACCAGTGAAACCTACCGCGTTTGATTTTATGGTCTGGCCAGTGTGCTTCTGCAAGCCACCAGTACATACGCTGTTAGCAAGGGCATCTAGGAGTGCTGGTGGAACAGTAGTGATGCGTGGAAATAAATACAGCGCACAGGAACAGGTAAAGCTTTTTAGCGTCCATAAATCAAACTACTGACATTATTGTGGAGCTTCCCAATGGAAAATTTGATAATTTGATGTCTACAAATGATGTACCTTTTCTTAATCCAAATCGGTTACTAGGCATGGATGGGTAAACAATCTCCTGAAGCCGTCACCTTTCAAGCAACCCCTGCGAGCCCACAAACTGCCGGTGCAGTGCACCATCTCATTTTACATCGCCGAACCAGAACGTGATCTATGGCCACAAGATACAGTATTCATGTTTAACAGCAAATATCAGGAGATACTGACTGCCATCAGGTTTCCAAACAAGTCCATGCAATAATATATGGAGATGCAGAGAGCTGTGCACACAAGTGTGTTACAGGGCACTACACACCAAGTCCAAGACGCAAAGGAAACCCAAAGCTTCAGACAAACGCCTCCGAGTCTCGGCCTGTATCCGGGTCAAGATGAAGGGATCAGTAATGTGTCTTCAGTTGCATCCTGATCCTCGCCCAGCAGAGCACCATGAAAAGCTACGATGCTACTTTAGAATCAGACAAAAATTCTGACAGATAGGCTTAAAACAAAGTTGATCCAAATGTATTCCGAACCCATGACCTTGTGTCCTTGGAGAACAGTGCTAGGGCTATCAAAACGACAAGAGCTGATTGCAAAGTGAAACGTCATAAAAATTGGCGCAAGTCATTCATCCAACTGGTTTGTGCCTTTTGCATTCCCATTTCTCACTGATCGCAGTGGCAGCGACTATTCCAATTACCTCATTAAATGTCACTAGCTCCACCTTTTACGTCCTCAAAAGGAGTTTAAATGCACCTATTGAAAACTAATTAGTACTGCAAAGGAGGAAGGCTCCAGTGAGAGTGTGTGCCGGTGCTCTTTTGTAGCCACAAATCAACCTGGAAAACAGGCTGAAGTATTTTGATTTCACATCAAAAGGAGACAAAGGCCCAAAATGATAAACCGACCAAAGTCCTCCCATTTCAGGAGGTGCCTGATGCACAGGGAAGGACATGATCAAATAAAGTCCTCCCGTTTCAGGAGGTGCCTGATGCACAGGGAAGGACATGATCAAATAAAGGAGCTAAACATTCCAACACAAATTTCTTCATTTCCAAAGGACTCAAATGCCAACAAGAACCATATACCTTGTTAATTGGATCTACCAGGTGCTGCAATTAAAACATGAGGAATTAGATACATGCTCACCGCGGTGTAGATAAGGAACTGCAGATGGTTTACAAAAAAGTGCTGGAGTCACTCAGCGGGTCGGGCAGCAATTCTGACCCACTGAGTCTGATGGACCCTGACCTGTAGGGTTCATGTTCTCCAGAGATGCTGCTTGACCCACTGAGTTATTCCAGCACTTTGATGCATATTTAGATGATCATTTTAGACTTGCCAGTGTTGGTCAGTGCAAAGACATCCCAACAAACCTGCAACCAACTGCTCTCCCTCACCTCCTTCAGACCTACTGTCGTACATCCCATACCAGCTTGGCAGAGGTCAGCTAAATCAATCCTGCATCCTCACTGGCTGCTAATTGATTTGCTAAAAAAAAGAACATTACTTATTTTAAGCATGGGCTGGAACCAGATCTGAGAAAATGCACAGATTTTTGCAACATGTAAACGACCAACAAAATCCTTCCAGATTTATTACTGAAAATATTAAAGATCATCTACCACAGCACAGGTTTATGGCTGCTAGCTTATGGGGTTCACAATGTGATGTGAGAAGCACAGTACATGCATTCATCAATAGAAACTCAAGAGGTCAAAGACGGCAGCACCAAAGAACTGGATTAGTTAGCACGTCCCCACTGCATGTCCTTGCATGCAGTCATGTTCTCCAAGGAGTCCAAAATATCCAAATTGCTCCCTGAGGAGTCATAACAGCCTTTAGAACAAAAAGGCATGTCACTGTTGCAAGCCATATGAAATGACATCCTTCCCCCCTCTGGAGGAATGAGTTTTTTCTATCAGAGTTGGGATTCCTTTGTCGGGATTTACTGGAGCTCAACGCCTCACTGTGCGCTGGTAGCTTAATCAATCAAATTACTGGGAAACTTTATCACACTGACAGAAGGGTGGAATTAAATGGACGCACCGCACCTGCCCAACCTTATCATCTGGACAAAGGACAATAAGGAAACAGTACAATTAAATGCAAACCATTAAATGCAAACCAATGACAAAGCAAATCTCCAATAATGTGCTTAAACAAGTGAAATTGAAGATATACTAAAATGATACAGACCTCCAAACCAAATGGCAAGTTTAATTAGTGCAGATGTGAAATTGGTATGGATCAAAACTAAAACAAAGATAACACACATCTATTAGGGAGGAAGACTTCTTAAAATGAAGAACTCTTGGCAACTCTTAAAATATTGGATTCTTTGAGACAAATGCAGAAACGAGAATAGCAAACAGAAGGTCCAGTCACAGGACATGTTTAATCCCAATTCCAGTACAAAAGAGAATGAATTTGGCTCCACTGAAATTAATGGATATGTGTCAGTATTACAGCACAGATTCATAGATGGAGTCCCAGAACAAGTTTAAAATCATTCGCCAATCAACTGGCCAGTCTTCACCAACATCTCACTTTAGTCTAGTGTTCCCATCCGCTTCAAACAAACATCCATCATTCCAGTCTCCAAGAAAAATAAATGGATCTTTCTCATTGACGACTGACTAGTAGCTGCAACATTAACCACAGTGCTTTGGAACATTGGTTTAGACAACATCTGTGCTCGGTTACCAGACAATCAACACCCCTTACAATTTGTATACTGGAGACCAAATCAACAGGTCTGCACAGGGCATCATCTTTCACACGACATTAGTTCAATCACCTTATTAAAAGCACCTAGTGTCAGGGTACTATCCATTGGCGACAGCTCAGAATTCAATACTTTAAATAAGCTCCTCGCTAAACTTCTGCACCTTGTCCTCAGGACATCTACCTGCATCTAGATGACAAACTAATACAAATGGTGTGCCTGCTATAACTATCAAGACAGACTTGATTTTATCCAACAATGGCCAGTGAGACAGAAACAAAGACCAGCTAATCTTCTCAATACAAATCTGTGCCACTCTGCTCAATCTCTAAAATTCTATTTGGTTGGGGGGGGGGGGGGGAGGAATGAAGGAGCACAGAATCCTAAAGACAACTGAACTCAATGTATATTTAAACCTATACTACTCCACACAACATTCTAAGCATATCCTTTCAAAGTTGGGGATGGGGGAAAATAGGATTATAATTGGTTGTTGCTCAAGTAAGGCAGAAAATAATTCTAACACCAGTCAGTTAACAGGTGCAAGCAAGTGGAATGTCACATTTCAATTAAAGTCATGATTGGTTTACCGTTTTCTTCAATTTCTAGTTCTCCAATAAGTGGCCATTCATATTGTAGATTACGGTACACCCCAATACACTGTACACAAACCACCCATCAGCAAGAAAGGAAATACCCAGTGAGAGAGTTTATGCAAGGGTTTTGGAATGATCTCTGGTCTGTTGAGCTGCTGATTTCAACCAAGAAGCTTCAATCTGGTTTGATAGCCTCGGAAGAGGAATGTGAAGATAGCAATGATGTCCTGCAAAGTCAAACTACCAACGTCTACATACGATTGCTTATGAATAGTCAGTCACTTGGTTTTATTTTTAAAAGGCATTCTCTGCAAACTCAACTTTGAGATCAAATGGAGTGTTTGCTAGTTCAAGGAAAGAGAAGAGACAGGCAGGTCCATGAAGGTGGTGGTTAAAACAGCAACAAATAAACTGAGAATATAGGATGTTAACAAAAGTGAGAACAAGGTTGACTATACACAATTCAGGGGAAAGACGAAAAACGACTGGCAGCAAGAAAATTGAACTTTGCAGTCTTCAGAGGAAGATGTTTCTGAAGTGTAACCACAGGAAGAGAAACTGAAGCTTTAAACTGGCTGCAAATTGATAAACAAGGGCCCAGGTAAGGCCAGCAGCGTTGCAGACAAACCACCTACACTCATTCCTGGAGCAGGGGAGCAAATTGTCTTGGTCCTGGTCAACATCTAAAGCTAGATATGCAGGGCCAAGGTCTGAAAACTTGCACATTGTTTAAAATGCTAAATGTGTACTAAATTGTTTCAACCTCCATGGCAGTGAACTTTCTTGGGACAACAATCAGGAGCAGAATGCTATGTAGATGAAGAGTCAAAATAGGTTTAATAAGGCTAAGTCACATCTAACTGGGTAGCAATTTTGAAGGAACAGGGACAGCTGATAAATGTGGACTTAAAAGGCTCGAAAAAGAGCCAGAACATTAATTGAAGTCCATGGAATAAAGAGTACAACTAGAAAACTGCTAAAATAAACAGCGTGACAGTGAGATGAGTTTTCTTTATTAAACCCATATAGGCTTCTCATTCATGGAGTTTATTTTTGGAACCAAAGTGATTATTAATATATTGGTGTATACTCAAGTGCACAGAGGATAACATCAAAACTTGCAGATAAATGAAAACTGAGGCAGAGAACTGACAACAGTAACAAACTTCAAAGGAAGGCTGGCTGTGTACTGGGCTGAATGCAGATGAAATTTAACACCGAGTAATGGACTGTTATATTTTGGTAAGAAAAGCAAACCTAATCCAAAGGGCACATTTCTAAATGTAGTACAAAAAAATCTGGGGATAATCATGCTGGGCTGGAGAAGCTGAGCAAGTGGCTAATAAGAGCCAAGGAAAGCCTGAGCCTTAATGCTGTATCTCTACACAAGGCAGGGGAGGCATCAATTGGTGAGGTGTCTCCAGTTTGATACATTAGGCAAGATGCAAAACCTGTGAGGGCGAAGTTTAGCAAATTGATTTCACAGATGAGGATGTATGGTTATCTAGACAAGCTGGTATTCTCCTTGGTGCCTCAGATTGCAGATGATGGAAGTATTTAAAATCATGAAGGGAAAAAGACAAAACACATTGAACAAAACTGTTTCCGTTGTCAGATTTGTCAATAGCATCAGCAAAAAGACAACTATTGACTTTAAAATGATTGGTTAGGATCAAATTAATTGTTGAGGAAGCAGTACAGGAAGATCGACAAAAAGGGGATTTGCGGGCCTATGGGGAGAGGGCTGAACTAGCTGGATTGTTTGAATGGACTCCTTGTTCCTTAGGAAATCTTTCCTCCATAACATCCAATCTCAATCCCCCAAATATCTCACAGAAGCTGATAGTGGCAGAGTAACTCAGCGGGTCAAGCAGCACCTCAGGAGAACATGGATAGCCATGCTTCAGGTCAGGAACCGTCCTCAGCTGGGTCACATTGCGTATAGCTTCTACCTTCTGTCCAAGGTCCAGAAGCCTCCAGATATAACTAGTTCCTGTCTGAAGAAAAGAAATGGCAGATGGTGGAGAAACTCCATACATCCGGCAGCATCTGGGGAGGGAATGGCTAGGCAAAGCTGTTTTGGGCCGGGACTTGGGTTAGCACCTCACTTTCAAAATAGATTAGCAGCACAGAACTTAACTGCACTTGAACTTTAACCAAATAACTCCACAGCCATAGAACATTGGCAATCATATCTCATTTAGAGATCTTTGGGGCTTCAGCAATCTGGTTGAATCTTGACCACCAATTGTGTTTGTGTGCTCCACAACAATGAATATTCCCCAGATCCTCTAGTTTTCTTCCACTTGCCAAAGATGCGTTGGCTTGTGTTTAATTGGCCATTAGATTGCCCCAATTGTGGCTATGAGCTGCAGACTTCAGTGTCAGGGGTGTCAGTATGATGGGAACTGAGAATAAAATGGGATGAAAGTAAATTAGTGCTTTCTCACTGGGGACTGGGCTGAAGAACAGTTTGTGCTGCATGACTCTTATACAAGAGCCTTTGTTCTTCAAATAAATTATTCCCTGAAACATGGACTGCAGTTTTCTTATAAGTCTACCAATCCCATACTACAAACTCAGAATAAGTGTGTTATTTCTATAGCCCAGCCAAAACCATTAGAGATGGTCAAGCATAACGATGACCTTCAAAAATTAATTCCAAATACTCTCGTCTCCAGCAGAACACTCGTTATACCGAGAACTCCAGCGTTTAAATAAAAACGTGTTCTTGAACAGATAGTTAAAGCAAACCCGTTTTAATAGACAATAGGTGCAGGAGGCGGCCATTCAGCCCTTCGAGCCAGCAATGCCATTCAATGTGATCATGGCTGATCATTCACAATCAGTACCCCGTTCCTGCCTTCTCCCCATACCCCCTAACTCCGTTATCCTTAAGAGCTCTATCTAGCTCTCTCTTGGAAAGCATCCAGAGAATTGGCCTCCACTGCCTTCTGAGGCAGAGAATTCCACAGATTTACAACTCTCTGAAAGAGTTTTTCCTCATCTCCATTCTAAATGGCCTACCCCTTATTCTTAAACTTTGGCCCCTGGTTCTGGACTCCCCCAACATTGGGAACATGTTTCCTGCCTCTAATGTGTCTAATCCCTTAATAATCTTATATGTTTCAATAAGATCCCCCCTCATCCTTCTAAATTCCAGCGTATACAAGCCTATTCGCTCCAGTCTTTCAACATACGACAGTCCCGCCATTCCGGGAATTAACCTGGTGAACCTACGCTGCACGCCCTCAATAGTAAGAATATCCTTCCACAAATTTGGAGACCAAAACTGCACACAGTTCTCCAGGTGCGGTCTCACTAGGGGCCTGTTTTGCTATTCTCGCTGTGACATCTTCATTATGCTAATCCCAATCAATAAACCCATTGTATTAAAAAAGTCATCAAAACTGGGATTGCGTGTGTGCTAAATCAGGGAGATGGGGAAGAGGTCAGGAAAGGAGGGGTGATGAGGTTAGGAGGAGGGGTGATGAGGTTGGGAGAGGAGGGTGATGAGGTAGGGAGAGGAGGGTGATGAGGTAGGGAGGGGAGGGGGACGAGGTAGGGAGGGGAGGGGGATGAGGTAAGGAGGGGAGGGGGATGAGGTAGGGAGGGGAGGGGGATGAGGTAAGAGAGGAGGGGGATGAGGTAAGAGAGGAGGGGGATGAGGTAAGAGAGGAGGGGGATGCAGTAAGAGAGGAGGGGATGAGGTAGGGAGGGCAGGGGGATGAGGTAGGGAGGGCAGGGGGATGAGGTAGGGAGGGCAGGGGGATGAGGTAGGAGAGGAGGCAGGGGGATGAGGTAGGAGAGGAGGCAGGGTGGGGGAAGAGGTTGGGAGGGGAGGCGGGGAAGACATAGGGAGGGGTGGGGGCGGGGAGGAAGTATGGAGGGCGTTTCAAAGCTCCAGTCTCTCCATCTGGCTGGCTTTAATTTCCTCTTTGCCGACTGGCTAGTGCAGCTCGCCTGCTGCCTGTTAGATCAGCAAATCAAGGTATCAGCTGATGACCTTCCAAAATGCTAATTCTGTCTCCATATGGCTACGCATTAATACAGTTATCACCACAGTGATGAACGCAGGGGCCTCCAACTGAAACCTCATACGTACACGTCTCCATCTGAATCGCACTCCCAGCTAAAGGGAACACATGCTGCAAAACATTATCCTTCTCACAAGCATGCAACTTCTTCCCCTGCTCCTATTGCCCTCCACAGCCCCATCCACATAAAAACACCTCGAGCTTGGTGCACTTATGCAAAGCTTAGCAAAGACTCCAGGCACCCTACACATCAGCTCCAGATGTCATGGTGCTTTTTTGATAGCTCTATCTTTTTACGCCATGGTGAATTGCCTATAGTACTAACTGACCAATTTATTCTTTGGGGTAAAATGCATAGTAGTTAAAGTATAATTACTGCCAAAATCATCTGCAGTAATAATGTTTACAAGTCCCATAGCAATAACAGCACCATTCAGTACCAACTCAATCCACCCCCAACATGAAAATAGTCTTGACTTCCGCACACTTTCTGCAGTGCCCAAAATGAAGTGAGCACAGTAATGTCACTTGATAATTCAAAAGATTAAGAAAATCCTACTTTTTTTTTAAAATGTAGAAATTAAATTGGGAGTAAAGTGCAGTAGCAAGTAAAATTCTTTAGGATCCCCAACTATAAAAATAAAAACCCAGCAGTGTTGCAAGATATTGGACCATCGACAGCCCAATACACAGATCCTGTTCATGCAGATACTCACTGCTGGAATGGATATGAAACCTAAACTTATGTACTTGGTGTGAGTTGATCTACTGCATAACATGTTTTTTTCAGTTTAGTTTAATGATACAGTGCAGAACCAGGCCTTTCTGCCCATCAAGTCTATGCTGACCAGCGATCACCCTATACACTAGCATTATCCCTACACACTAGGGATAATTTACAAATCTTACCAAAGCCAATTAGCCTACAAACCTGTATGTCTTGAGTGTGGGGGGAAACTAGAGCACTGGGAGAAAACCCACGCGGTCACAGGGAGAATGTACAAACTCCGTACTGACAGCACCCATGGCCAAGATCTAATCTGGGACTCTGGCACTGCAGGGCAGCAACTCTACCGCTGCCCCACCGTGAGGCCCTCAATCTCAGAGTAATTCAGTATTGTGACACGAATAAAGACTACGGTCATGACACTGACAAGACTTAACTGAAGATAGACACAAAAAAGCCGGAGTAACTCAGCGGGACAGGCAGCATCTCTGGAAAGAAGGAATGGGTGACATTTTCGATCGAGACCCGTCTTCAGACTTAACTGAGCTCATCTCAAGCCCTCTTCAATAAGTGCAGTGTTTGCAAATATCTCGGGCATCTGTCTTGTGAAAAGTGAGATATCAATGCTAAAACGGGGACAGCAGGAAATGCAAGGGATGATCTCAAACCCAAAGTCCAACTTCTCTTCTGAAATGTGTAATAAAACTCTACTTCTGCAGTTCAATTGTCTAAGTTAGCATTTACTTGAACTGATTATCCAGCTTTGCTGAATAAATTTAAAAACAACCGACCAAAAGACATCTACTCCAATTACACAAAATGTCTACGTTTGAACTCCTGATGTTTGTGTGGAAAAACAGAAGAATATGCAGGAAGGGAAGTTAGCAAACAAACAAGGCTTTGAGGGTTCATTTTATGGTTACTATGGAAACTATTACTACAATTACAAACTACCATGGAAGCCAGAAATCAAGTTTTTTTAACAGCTCAAGAAACTGCTTAAACCAGCATGTTAACATCTTTCAAGATCAAAGGCAGTAATTAGTTTACGTAGCATGTAATGCATAGTGCAATGCCTGTGTATGTTCAACATGGTGAGTCTCATCATGCAGCTACTTTAGAGTAAGACTTGCAACAATACCAGCAGCACAAGGAGTCAATGAGAAATGATGCAAACTCAGGATGGTCAGTCTGCCTTTCACATGCTTGGTCAGTAAAGGTAGCCTTTATTTTTAAACAAAAGCATTTTAATGGATCAGTTGTATTATTGCAGCAAGATTGCAAAAGAACAGAACAAGTTCCACAGCTTCAATACAGTTTACTACAATGTTAAAGGTAAATTGGTAAATAAGTACAATTTAGTTTATTGTCACATGTACTGAGTTACGTACGGTGAAAAGCTTTTGTTGCGTACTAACCAGTCAGCGGAAAGACAATACATGACTACAATTGAGGCACTCACAGTGTACAGATACACAAGGGAATGATGTTTAGAGCAAGGTAAAGCCAACAATGTCTGATCAAAGATAGTCCGAGGGTTCACAATGATAGTTGTTCAGACATTGTTGGCTTTACCTTGCTCTAAAAATAATGCACTCTGGGAGGATGGTTCAGTTGCCTGCAGGGACAATAACCAGAACCTTCAGCTAACACTACAAAAGATTACCACATTTAGTGTTAGCATTCATTCACCTCGCAGCAACTTCACTTCAATATCCCTTTCGTCTGGAAGACATCTCAACAGTGAAATAGGTACGGTGTAGAATACATGCTTGTTCAAAAGCTAGACAGATTTGTTGCATCACTGCTAAACACAGGGTTGGAACTCAGCGACTGACAGCGTGGCCTGAGCCAACAGAGCTGACAGGAACGTTCTAATTCCAAACACATGCTACTGTGCAGTGAACAGCAAAGCTTTCTCTCCAATCTAAATCATCAAGTGTACAAGGTTTAGAGTTGATGCAATTTTGTGGATCACTAAATTTGTGTTATACAAATGCACAAAACCCTCTTATAGTTAGATAAAAACAATACATGGATATTGTACACCAACGAGAATAGGCTGCTATAAATACCTTAATCAGGTATTTAATTAGAGGCAGCACAGTGGGGCAGTAGCAGAATTGCTGCCTCATGATGCCAGAGACACATGTTCAATCCTGTCTATGGGTGCTGTCTGTATGGAGTTTGTACACTCTCCCCATGACCACATGGGCTTTCTCTGGGTGCTCCAGTGGCAGCATATTCAGCCTCTCCCAGTAACTCAAGCTTCTACGTCCCAGGGCTATTCTGGCAAATTCCCCTGCACCCTTTCCAACTTAATGACATTCTCCAGAGGCGGGCAAGCAGAACTGCCAAGTACTCTAAGCATGAGTTCACCATAGACTGGTACAGCTGCATCATGTTCCAGCTTTTGTACTCCTACACTTCCCAATAAAGGCAAGCATGCCAGATAGCACCTTCACCCTGTCTACATGACTCGCCACTTTCAGACAACCATGCACTTACACAGCTGATGTCAAGCTCCTAGTACATCAAATGAGTATTGGCTCAAATGATATACCATGTATAACAGGTATATAACAGGTATAAGAGAGCTTTATTTGTCGTTCGGCACCGAAGTACCGAACGAAACTACATAGCAGTCATAGAAAAAAAGAACACAAGACACATAACCCCAACACAAACGTCCATCACAGTGACTCCAAACACCCCCTCACTGTGATGGAGGCAACAAAACTTCCACTCTCTTCCCCACGCCCACGGACAGACAGCTCGTCCCCGACCGACCCGCACAGTCCCCGCGGCCGAACCAGGCGATGAAAGGCCCGCGACCAAGCCTTGCGCAGCTAAGTCCAGTGGCCGAGCCGCACTGGGCGATGTAAAGTCCCGTGGTCGAGCCGCACCAGCGATGTTAAGTCCCGTGGCCGAGCCACACCGGGCGATGTTAAGTCCCGTGGTCGAGCCGCACCGGGCGATGTTAAGTCCCGCAGTCGAGCCGCACCAGCGATGAAAGGACCCGCAGCCGAGCCGCACCGGGCGATGTTAAGTCCCGCAGTCGAGCCGCACCAGCGATGAAAAGACCCGCAGCCGAGCTGCACCGGGCGATGTTAAGTCCCGCAGCCAAGCTGCACCGGGCGATGTTAAGTCCAGCGGCCGAGCCGCACCGGGCACTGTTAAGTCCAGCGGCCAAGCCGCACCGGGCGATGTAAAGTCCAGCGGCCAAGCCGCACCGGGCGATGTTAGGCCCCGCAGCCGAGCCGCACCGTGAGGAAGAGAAAAGTCCCCCCCACCCCCTCCCACACATACACAACCAAAAAAATATATAAAAACCATCCCAACACCGACACACAACAAAAAAAAAAGGAAAAAAGACGAACAGACTGCTAGTGAGCCGCTGCCGTTAGGCGCCGCCATTCCAAGGATGACAAAAGCATGGTATCTATTTTCCACCTCAGATGAGTGTTAAATGTTTCAGAGCTAATGTTTGGAAGGATCACGACAAGGTAAAGAAATATTTGGGAAGAAGAGCAATGTTTTCCATCAGTCTTCCACACTGTGAATGTAACAAAGACAATTAATGTCTGTATCAATTCAGTGTCATTGTTGTGCATCTGTTAACATAAACAAGGACACAAAAACCTTCAGCTAGTTTCATTTAAAATCCTCCAACTCGTGCAGTGTCAGGCCCATGCAAGCAACCATCAACATTGTTACCTCCAAGGAGAGCATCTCACTTCTTCCCAGCCTCCATTGTGTTTGTATGAACCACTAACAAACATCAAAGCAACATGCCCCAATCTCCACTGCACTAAAATTAACCAACACCAGAAACTGGGATTTAAAATACACAGTTCATGAGCTCCCTCTTTGCCTGTATTTGGTAAACAGGCTTGAAGGCATTATCCATGTTGGATTTATTCTCCTCGCCACACATGGATTGCCGACAGGTTTTCTCAGCTTTGGACCACCGAAAGGAAGCTGCACACACAACCAATCCATCAGTGACATCCACGACCAACATGCAGCCCTGGAGGAATGAGGGGACAATATCTTAATGCACCAACTCAAAAAGGAACCTAATCGCATTTACACAATGACCCAGGTGCTGCGACTTGCAAAACAGGCAGTTAAAGCTGATCTGTGCCAAATCTAAACACGCTGTCAAAGCATGTAGGTAATTGCAACACAAGAGGACCACCAGACCCACCAAGCTCTCCATAAACAATTAAAAACTTCATTCTAAGTAGACCCAGCTAAATAAACAGTCAAATCCTATTGCTCCATTTTCATGTGGGTGTTAAGTTAATGTGTTTAGGATTAAACAACCCTGACGCTCGTCTCCACTTCAGTCAGAACGTTTGATGGAGGGAACTTGAGGTGGTCATGATATTGGTCACTTGGGTCCCTACTATTATTATTAAATAAAGGGAGTCATTCAGTAATGCATCCTAGACTTGGCTCAAGGGAAGAACAGCATCTCAGTGTCTCTTTACTGGCAGAGAGTCTGGCAATGCTAGCCAGTGAAAGAAAGCAGAAATAGGAAAGATGGACAAGACTCAAGAGCATTCGACGGTCATGTACACTGGCAAAAAACAATGACATTCTAACTGGCTGCACCTTGACAGGCTCATCAATCAATACAAACAGACATCAATACAATAAATTGTTGAGGTGGAGTGGAGGCAAGAGTCTGATGGAAGCAGCTGTTCTTGAATCAGTTCGGGCTACCGTACCCTTTTCTCGACAGTTGCAGCGAGAGAGCTTGCCTTTGAAATAAGCTGACTCTGAGGCAGCATTTCCTGCAAATCCCTTCAATGGTGGGGAGGTAATTACCTGTGATGGACCAGGGAGCATCCACTACTTTCCACAGCCTTTTTCTTGGGCTTTCAAGTTACCAGACAAGGTTGTAATATGCTGGCCCATGTTAAGAGTATTGGTACAGCAAATCTAATGGGACAAATGATTAAAATTCACATTGGTTGACAACTGCCAGAACGCAAGTAGAGAACAAGTGGCATACAGGCAACTGTGACCATCAGCTTAAGGACAGCTTCTAAGCAACTATTGAGTTCTTAAACAATACATACCTCCAACTATGATCACCTTGGATAGACAAAAAGCTGGAGTAACTCAGTGGGTCAGGCAGCATCTCTGGAGAAAGGGAATAGGTGGTGTTTCGGGTCGAGACCCTTCTTCAGACTTTTCCAGAGATACCGTCTGACCCACTGAGTTACTCCAGCTTTTTGTGTGCATAATCACCTTGGACTGTCTTTGGTTGCACTAAAAATTGGGTTTTGCACCATTATAGTTACACAGCATTATGATTATTAAATTATGAATTGTTGATTACTATATATTTATGTGTGTTAGTATGTTAATGGGACTGTAAAGCTGCTGCATGAAAGAATTTCATTGCAGTTACTTATGGCAATTAAACACGACTACAGTACATTGTGTCAATACAATCCACGATGAGGAACTGAAGCTCAATTTTAAGTACTTTTGGTGTGGCAATATGGTACATTTGACATCTGTTGGGATTTAGTCTTTAAAATTTCTTAAAATAATGGCACTACTCAATTTTAGTTGGGGATTTCTTTCTTCTAATTGAGGAAATTCAACAATTTGAAGCAAATTAGAAAGTTTGCAAAACATAATCAACTACTTAAAACCATCCAATAAACCAGAACATTTTGCCAAATCAACAACTATTGTAGATTGGAGGATTGTAGGGCACATTGTGTAGGAAGGAACTGCAGATGCTGGTTTAAACTGAAGATAGACAAAAAAAAGTTGGAGTAACTCAGCGGGACAGGCAGCATCTCTGGAGAGAAGGAATGGGTCTGATGAAGGATCAAGACCCGAAATGTCACCCATTCCTTCTCTCCAGAGATGCTGCCTGTCCCACTGAGTTACTCCAGCTTTGTGTCTATTGTAGGACACATTGACATGATTTAAACTTTCATCCCAAATTTTGTAGAAATTTGTCTCTGGAACTTTCACTTAGAGTTTTACCGCTAAACAAGTGTAAAAGGCAACAGCTAATCTTTTCAACTTCTTGAACCTTCAAGGCAACTCACCCTCCTCCACTTTACACCAGTGAATGCGTGTTAGTAATAAACAACCTGTAACCACCAGTACCAACAGCTCCACATGCCCTGCAGACTTGCATTAGAAGTTTAATCTCAACTACTGCATATTTTTACATCCATTTGAACAAATATAGAACGGATATTTGTCCTTTGCTGACATTTCTGCTCAATTCTCATACCACTGCATCCCAGAAATTCAATGCACAAGCAAAATAAAAGACCGCAAGCAGGGGACATAAAAGTAGATTAAAGTTAATCGTGAAGCTGAATATATCAAATTAATCAATCAACTTTTACTGAGAAAGGTTCTAAATAGTTCACTTTTTATTCATGACACGATTCCCTGTTCCAAGAACTCCACAGAATGCCCAGCTGCACAAACAAGGACAAAATGCAATATGATACTAATTACAAATACAGGCCTAAACCATCTCCATGCTATCTGTTCTTGTTATGTACCTGACTGTGGAAGTGGAAGGATTAATGTCATTGTTTTGCTTTTTAGAGTCCTTATAATATTTGGTATTTTGAAATTGAACAAAAATCAGAAAACAGGTATAAATCAAGGACAAAGCCAGAGGAGGAAGTCCCACACTGCACAATAGAAGGCTTCTTTTTAGTTTAGTTTGGAGATAGTTTGGAAACAGGTCCTTTGGCCCACAAAGGCAGTGCCGATCAGTAATCACCCATACCACTAGTTCCATGTTAGCCTGGTTTCTCATCTACACACAAGGACCCATTTACAAAAGCCAATTAACTTACAAACCTGCACTTTGGAATATGGTTGGAAACCCAGGGCACCCGGAGAAAACCCACAGGGTTATGGGGAGAACATACAAACTCTATACAGACAGCACCTAGGATCTGGCACTGTAAGGCAGCAATCTACCGCTGCGCCACCATCAATTCACAGCTACAATTTCTGCTACCTTGTCGGACATATAAAGGCTGTGTTATGACCCAGCGCCAAGAGAATAAGCGAGGAACATTTAGAACTGCACACAACCAGGAGATTGGAGGAGAAATCAACCTCAATCTCTTTAAATTAATCTTTAAGAATGGTTAATTAGAAGATAATGCTTCTTGTCTTTGAGGTCCACTCATCTATCATAAATGCGGTTTGTTTCAGAATCCAGTCTTGTACCACAATTAGAAGAATGCACCCATTCCTGCTGCACAACACTTGTCACTAATACAGTCCTACACTAATCCTTGAAAATAAAACTAGCCAAACCAGTGCAAGTACAAACAGAAATGGAGGCACTGGGCATTTATGGACTCCAAACGAATTATTAAAGAGTTGGACAATGGCAGCTTCATAGTACAGTCTGAGCACAAAGCATTACATTACTGGTCAAAGGGAAGAGAATGTTAGCAAAGTGCTTTCAGAACTGATGTAGCGAGGGTCTATCCACATCAGAAGGAGTTGAGGGCCTTCTTCAAGTAGAGGACCAACCAGTTCCACTACATACTCTCTTGAACCTGCTCTGATATCAAACCTCCTTCAATACCACTCACCAGATACAAGGCAGAGCTATGGAAACCCAATGTGCCATTCCAACTATGGTAGAATACATTCAGTACACTTGACCACTTGGACAGTCAATTCCTTTCAAGTTGAAAGTCCTACAGCAATCAAAATTACAAGCAAAAACAGAGTAATTCAACCAGGCAGCATCTATGGAGGGAAATGGACAGTCAACATTTAGTGTAAAGAACCCTTTCACCTGGATTCCACCGGCTGCTGTCTCGAGTATCCAACCCAGTCCAAAACAAATAGTTCTTGCAGTGGGGGCACCTTCCCATCTCAGAATATCGCTGCTCTTGCTCCCCCTCCCCCCATTTGTAACAAGGACAGAATCCCCCTCGTTCTCACCTTTCACCCCACTAGCCAGCGTATCCAACAAATCATCCGCCAACATTTCCATCACCTACAATGGGACCCCACCACTGGCCACATCTTCCCATCCCCTCCCCTTTCTGCATTCCATGGAGACCGCTCCCTCCGTAACTCCCTGTTCTACTCGTCCCTTCCTACCCAAACCACCCCATCCCCGGGCACTTTCCCCTGCAACCGCAGGAGATGCAACACCTGTCCCTTTACCTCCCCCCCCCCTCAACTCCATCCAAGGACCCAAACAGTCTTTCCAGGTGAGACATAGGTTCACCTGCACCTCCTCCAACCTCATCTATTGTACCCGCTGCTCCAGATGTCCACTTCTTTACATCGGCGAAACCAAACGCAGGCTCGGCGATCGTTTCGCTCAACACCTTCGCTCAGTCCACCTTAACCAACCTGATCTCCCGGTGGCTGAGCACGTCAACTCCCCCTCCCACTCCCAGTCTGACCTTTCTGTCATGGGCCTCCTCCAGTGCCATAGTGAGGCCCACCGGAAATTGGAGGAACAGCACCTCATATTTCGCTTGGGCAGCTTGCAGCCCTGCCGTATGAACATTAACTTCTCCAACTTTAGATAGTTCCCCTGTCCCTCTCTTCCCCTCCCCAGTTCTCCCTCTATCTTCCTGTCTCCACCTATATCCTTCCTTTGTCCCGCCCCCCTGACATCAGTCTGAAGAAGGGTCTCGACCCGAAACGTCACCCATTCCTTCTCTCCTGAGATGCTGCCTGACCTGCTGAGTTACTCCAGCATTTTGTGAAATAAATACCTTCGAATGGGATTAACAAAGCAATATGCTCACAACAAAAGCTACACTTTAGGTCTGTGCCCCTGAATGAGTAATCCTGAAGCCACAAGAGTGAATAGGTGCAATACTGCTGTGTTAATCTGCAGAATAAAAACGACCTTGAAAGCTGCCCGACTGTTAACTCTTGTGGTTCAGTGCTGGCCGACAACTGCAGGCCACACTTCACTGCAAATGCTACATGCACAAAACGTAGTAGTTCTGCGGCTGTAGTCTGCAGTTTTAGAAAACAGTATTCCGTAAAGATAACAGATTACCAAGTGCAGAGAATTGCGCATACAAGTTTAACATTAACAAGGTACAAGAGATGCTAGTGATTAAAGTTATCTTATACTGTCGGAGGCCGACAGAAATTTGCAAAGACACATCATTGTAATATGCCCTCTCTTATTCAGACACAGAGTGTAGACAATGAAAGATTAACATCAACCTCAGCAAAGCTTTATTCCAAGAGGAACTGTCTGGATAAATGACCCTGCTTTATTCAATTTTGAGTCAAGTGGACACATTATAAGGGTTTGCCCTGATACAGTGCAGAACTCTGAACAAGACGGAGTGATATGGAAATCAGCTAAAAAGTATAAGTCTGGGCTAGTGGAGAAGCCAGCAAGGACTCATCTCAAGTAAGAGGAAGCTTTGTTGGTTACTCTGAAACATTTACGAAATCTAAACTTGTAAAAATATACAATGCTCATTTCTTCACTAGAGAATCTGCAGCTGTGTAACTTGCTTAGTTCAAAGCTGGTGGAATGCGAGGCTAATGTAACTCATCGCCATTTCCCTAGTCGCATAGCTCATCAGTAACTCACCAGCGGAGGGCTGAGTCAGAGGGGAGGCCGACAGAAACTTGCAAAACTACAAGCTTACGGATTAATTTGTCTATCAGCAGCTACATACTCAGGTACAACAATCAAATAAGCTGCCATTATTAAACTTCTCCCACAACATGCTTACAGGTTGAGATATATACATCAAACCAGTCAGTTGTGAAGATGCTCAATTTGTAAAGACCAAAGTGTGTTCTAATTATTCTTAGTCTGTTATGCAAAATACTTGCATCAAAACTAGAGAAATATAAAACTAAGTTATCAAAGCCTTTTGAAAATTCTCAAATATCAGGCTCTCCATCCAAAGGCTCATAAATATCAGGTTCTCTCCTTCCAAACCGGTTCTACGTACCAATGCACTGTGAAGACTGATTCTTGTCCCAGGCCACACTGTTTTCCAGAGGGGTCAGTATTATTGATTTACCAAACCAGTGGAAGCTAAGGGGGAATGGAGAATCCCACCACTGAATATAAGCCCATTTACCATAAAGCTTGCAGGACAATGGACAAATGTTTATCTCCTAGAAAATTACACAACCACTATTTGAGGAAACCCCCACAACACAAAATTTGCCCTTAGAATTCACACATCAGAACCAAAGAAATGATACAGAAATAAAGTTCACTCACTAATTTTCTGAAATAAACAGGGTTTTTTTTTAAAACTTGGGTTTCTTGGCACAAGCAGATATATTTCATGTTTTGGGTCCAGACCCTTCTTCAGCCTGCTGACCAACTAATTGAACCCAACTTTACCTTCCTGATGAACAAAGTAATGCATGATTCCCTAGCAGTCTGCAGATCTGGCAGCAGTGTTGACCAACATGACCGGGCAAAGAACAAATGGAAGTGTATATCCAGCACTGCTCCCCATCTACACAAGCATAGTTGGCCAGATTTTCAAAGGCGAGACCATCAGGGACAAGGAAGTCATAAATAGCACCAGTTATAGATAATGTCAAATAAATTAAAGAGGGTCAACAGTCCTCCATACTGCTGTCAGCTTGCCAGCCTGTATAACCCACATCTCAAAATGGTTACTGTACAAAAATCAGCTATTGGCTCAGCGTACAGGTTCCACACAGGCCAATGAATTTGTCCCACTCCCCACTGCCTTGATAGTCCTGCAAGTGCTCTTTTATACTACTTATCCAGCTCCCTTTTCAACAATTGAATCTGCCTCTGGTTCTACCTGGCATGCTATCCTGAACCCAAACACCACCTTTAATAAAACAACCCTTGTGTTGCTTTGTTCTCTACCCTCTAGTATTGATCCCTCCAACAATGGAGGTGTCACTCCACGAGATCCCCTCTCCAGGCATTTTAACTTTCCTCTGCACCTTGCTTGAAGCATCACATCTTTTGACACCTAGTGCCCAGAACTATGCACAATACCAATCCACCAAGGAGGACAATAACCATCTCCTTGTAACTGCCTTCAAATGCAATACCTGGTGGTTTCTAAGAATCCTTCCCACCACACTACCCTCTCCTCAATGTCAAGTGATAACAATGGAATAAAGCCTGGCATGGATAAAATACAGTCCAGAATGAGAAGCTCGAGACCCAAAGGCAAGGTTCCATGGGCCTCAGCACCAGATGACAAATGTACAAATGGGGTCAGGATGAACACGTGAACCTGATGCACAAATGAAACGTTCTGCTGTCAACACTATCCCACATGCAAATAGGATGCAAAGGAAAACAGCAAATAGCAGGAGCTAAAGCCAACTGTTAAAGATAAAATGACTAATGTATAAAAATTTTGAATTGTTAAACACATTATGAATGTTCATTGAATGAAACTTTCCTTCATCTCACCATCAGATTTCTTCCCAGTAAATATAATACAACTACTGCTGGAACACAAACAAATCAATTTGCTAAAACTCACAGGAGACACTGTCTAAACTTCAGAAAAGATTGGTTTGAATATGGTGATCTGCAGACGTATGAAGTGGCAAGTCTCAAAAAGCAAAGTGATCTATCATGGCCAGGGATTATAGCAAGACACTTCAACAAAACAAAGTTTAAACTGCCCGCTCAAACACTGCTTTGGGTCAAGGCTGTGTTAACATCTCCAACTGTGCCGTCCCAAAGCTCAGTGGTCACTTCCTTCAGATCTTTTAAGCAAGCAAGGACAAATAGCTTTGAAGCTACAGTGGAAGACAGATACAGCCAAACACTTCACAGAAAAGCTTGTTCACAATCAGAGGACAAAGCCTGTTACTTAGCCAATACACAACCCTCAACAATGAAGGCATTTGAAACTATTTGAACCAGGGCATTGCAGCAATTTTCTATTTCCCACCCTTTGTTTACTTTTATTATTCATTCCCCCCCACTCCACACACCCCAGATGTGGGGAAATGCTGGAAAGACAACACTTAGTACCCATTCATCTCCCCACACCCCACAAACAAAATACATTTATTCATTATATACATAATTGAGACACCTTTCTCTACATTCATTGTATCAATTCAATACATTCTCTTACAACTGCTCCCAAATAGGGTGCCTTGCTTGGCCATTTTAAGGGAGATTTAAAAGACAACTATTCCACCCCGAATCTATAGTCACTTCTGAGCCAGACCTGGCAAGGACAGCAGAATTCTTGTCCTGAGACACTGGTAAATACAGTAGCTTTGCAGTAATCAATGACTTTGAAAAAAGTCCATGTTGCGAAATTTAAATGTCACAGCTGGATTTGAATGTAGGTCTCCAGATTGTTTGCACAGCTCCCTTGGTTACTAGCCCGATACTCCGTATCCTAATGTACCATATTTAAAAGCATTGAAATAAAACAACTTCTAGCATGATCAAGGCTTTCCTGTGCCAATTGCCATTTGGGCATTCATTTTTAGCAAACAGGAACTGGAAGAGGCATGAATAATTACACCATTTCCTGGACAAAATCTGTTTCCAACCTCGTTCAGTTCTACAAATCTCTCCTTCCCTTTCTTGGATATAGCTTCTGATGGCATGTGGGGCAGGAAAAGATGAAGGGCTGTTGCCATACAACAAACTAATCACCTAAACAATTACATTTGGAGAAGAGGTCATACTCATGATTTCACCACAATTTTAATTGAAGTTCTGAAAAACTAACATCTCTTGTTTGGAATGATCAATGGTTTTACTGACAGCAAATGAAAAGATAAGTTTTATTGCCAGGAGCATCACAGTTCCAGCAACGAGTGCATCCACTTTGTAGAACCATTGGTACAATTCTTTTGAAACCATAGAACTGTAATGGCTGTGGGTAGTCTCCAACCCCTTTCCCAGGAGTTTCCTCGCACACACAAGGAGCTTTGTCCATTGGCACATGGTCCAGTTGGCCTACACAGGTAGCAGGTCCAATCAGCCAACCTGTGCAAGCCAACACCTTGCAAGCTTTAGATAGTTAGAAGTCTCATACAAAGCTTGCACAAGTTTATTTTGCTGGAAAGCTGCTCAATTTACAGACTACCTGAAGCAGTCAGCGTGATACAGTGTGGAAACAGGCCCTTCGGCCCAACTTGCCCACACCAGCCTTTGGTCCAGCATTTGGTCCATATCTCTCCAATCCAGTCCTATCCATGTACCTGTCTAACTGTTTCTTAAATGTTGGGATAGTCCCAGCCTCAACTACCTCCTCTGGTAGCTTCTTCCATCCACCCACCACCCTTTGTGTGAAAAACTCCCGTGGTTGAGAAAGCAAGGATTCACAATGATACACCAGCTCGTTTAATATTCACAGAAGCCAAGTACATCCCTCCCAGATGACCACACAGTGGACTCAACCTGGGTTTCCTAGCTTGAAAAAGCAGTCTTAATTTGTCCTTTGAATAAACTAGTTATCCTTTGTAAATAAGGCAGCAAAGAAACATTTAAAATGTAACACTGGGCTCTTGGGAATTTTGTAGAATTCTTTACTAAAACAGCTGTGTGAACAGAATCCTTTAAAATACCTTTTGAAAGGCAAAATTTGAAGAAGAAAAAAGGTAAGATCATCGGGGATAGGAGCTGGCAGACAACACAAGCACAAGTAGAAGTGTCTGCTGCTGAATATTTTACTCATTGTGGTGGGAATAAGACATTTCTTTCTTCCCTTTCCATGTTACAACATACCATCAAATCACCAGTTACTCCATATCATTCAAAAACTAAAAGCATAAAACCGAAACATTCCGACCCAAAACATCACCTATCCATTTCTCCAAAGATGCTGCCTGACCCGCTGAGTTACTCCAGTATGGTCTTCTGCCAAATACATCAGCAATGTTGGATTTAAGTTATTCGGTATTAATTTGCCACACCGATTTACAAAAAACCTCCATCCAAATGCCAGTTTAAAAATCAGTATATCTAAATGTTTGCCTTAAAATAGGCACACAGCATGAAGTTAGAATCGTTCCCATTTATAAAATAAACTACAACTAAGCTACCAGAGGCAATTCTGTTATAAACAGGTCTTCAAAAACTTCCTAAATGGGATAAATCAGCAACTAAAGCATAGTTGGCCAGATTTTCAAAGGCGAGACCATCAGGGACAAGGAAGTCATAAATAGCACCAGTTATAGATAACGTCAAATAAATTAAAGAGGGTCAACAGTCCTCCATACTGCTGTCATATCATATCATATATATACAGCCGGAAACAGGCCTTTTCGGCCCACCAAGTCCGTGCCGCCCAGCGATCCCCGTACATTAACACTATCCTACACCCACTAGGGACAATTTTTACATTTACCCAGCCAATTAACCTACATACCTGTACGTCTTTGGAGTGTGGGAGGAAACCGAAGATCTCGGAGAAAACCCACGCAGGTCACGGGGAGACTGCAGCTTGCTAGCCTGTATAACCCACATCTCAAAATGGTTACCGTACAAAAATCAGCTATTGGCTCAGCGTACAAGTTCCACACAGGCCAATGAATTTGTCCCACTCCCCACTGCCTTGATAGTCCTGCAAGTGCTCTTTTATACTACTTATCCAGCTCCCTTTTCAACAATTGAATCTGCCTCTGGTTCTACCTGGCATGCTATCCTGAACCCAAACACCACCTTTAATAAAACAACCCTTGTGTTGCTTTGTTCTCTACCCTCTAGTATTGATCCCTCCAACAATGGGAGGTGTCACTCCACGAGATCCCCTCTCCAGGCATTTTAACTTTCCTCTGCACCTTGCTTGAAGCATCGCATCTTTTGACACCTAGTGCCCAGAACTATGCACAATACCAATCCACCAAGGAGGACAATAACCATCTCCTTGTAACTGCCTTCAAATGCAATACCTGGTGGTTTCTAAGAATCCTTCCCACCACACTACCCTCACCTCAATGTCAAGTGATAACAATGGAATAAAGCCTGGCATGGATAAAATACAGTCCAGAATGAGAAGCTCGAGACCCAAAGGCAAGGTTCCATGGGCCTCAGCACCAGATGACAAATGTACAAATGGGGTCAGGATGAACACGTGAACCTGATGCACAAATGAAACGTTCTGCTGTCAACACTATCCCAGATCAAATCCTGCTCTCAATCCATAGTAAACAAACATCTATGGTGGCACAGTAGTAGAGTTGCTGCTTTACAACACCAGAGAGCCAGGTTCGATCCTGACTAATGGGTGCTGTCTATACGGAGTTTATACGTTCTCCTTATGACCGTGTGGGTTTTCTCCGGGTGCTCCGGTTTCCTCCCACATTCCAAAGATGTACAGGTTTGTTGGATAATTGGCTTCGGTAAGAATTGTAAAATGTCCCTGTATGTAGGATAGTATCAGTGTGTGGGGATCGCTAGTTGGCATAGACTCTGGGCCGAAGGGCCCGTTTCTGCTCTGTATCTCTAAACTAAACATCCACAATACAATCCTTTCTCCAAAAGAATGCATAGTGACTACCGAACCTCAAATAAATTATGAATATTGGCCGAGCCATACCAAGAGTGATAGAACAACCTAATCTAAAGGTCTGCAATGTTAGCTTTCCACCACTGAGCAGGACAAACAGATTGGAGCCGCAGGTCAGGGATGATGAGGGATGCACACATGGGATGCAACTGTCCCGTCTCCCTTCAAATGAGAAAAGATTCAATTTACATGAAATTATTCTATTTTGTCCTTGAACTTAATTCCAGATTAATTGAAATATAAACAGGACAACCCTGCCCACGACAAACACAAAATGGTTTCCTTTTTTGACAACCAACCATCAGTGGGGCTAAAACAGACCTTTACTGCAGACGACACCTCACTCTGGACTGATGGGGCATTCCCACGCACGTGCTCATTAAACCAGGTCCACAAGGGGCCATTACACACCACCACTTTAATGGCAGGGTGCCAACGTTGCAATGCACCTTGTCAGAGCAAGTGTATTTCACATTGTATACTCAGCAAGTTAGCTAATTATCATGATGTCTTGTTTATTTTTACTCAGATGTACTAAACACATTTTCGCTGGTCAAGGTGTACATACTCAAAATTAGAGGACATAGTTTTAAACAGAGGGCAAGATTTAGTATGAATCCGAGGGGCACCGTTTTCAACTCCTAACCTGGCGGGTATAGGACATATACCATAACATCACCTAAAAGACAATTGGGCGAGTACATAGACAGGAAAGCTTTAGAGGAATATGAGCCACATACAGGCAATCTTAGACAGGGCACCTGGGTCAGCATGGATGAGTTGGGCCAAAGGGCCTATTTCTGTGCTGTATGGCTGCACCTGACTATTAGCCTGCTGGATAGTGCCAAGGAAGGTACCTACACTTAAAGTGAGTCAAAGGCAAAAGATCAGTGTTGGTGAGAGAGGACCCATTGAACAGAGCATTGTTTAAAGGAATTTGGATGCAGTTTAAATAAACCTAGATTGAAAAGTCAAAGCTGTAGTGCACAAACAGCATAATTTACAGAACAGCTGACTTGCATGTCAAGGCTGCAGAAGTCCTTGGTGCTCCAGCAGCATTTTAATGGCTTCCATTTCCATTCCCATTCCACAATTTAGGCCATTATCGGAAACTCCTGGGTACAGCTCACACTTTATTGCCAATGTAACATGTGCGCACTTCTGTCAAAATTATTTTTTCTTGTGCACTGCTGGATTGGCTGAGTGAAATGGCCTTGCAAGTGCAGAATCAGCTTGTTAAACAGACACCTGCTGGTGGTTTCTCGGGGAGTTCTGATATGAATTATACATAATTACACACCCCAAACAAATCAGTTCTGGGAGGCCTGGAGGGCAACCACTCAGACATTGGTGCACCGTTACCATGCGAAGGAAAACTCCATTACTGACACCAAATCAGCTTTTGGAACTGCACACAAGGTTCACCTGTTATGCAACCACTAGAAAAGGATAAGACTTGCAAGACTGATGAGGAACTAGAGTGCAACAAAAGTTAAACAAATGCCTCGAGGTTGTTTAGACACTAATATGAATAATGTCAATCAAAACTTGGCAACTCTACAACGAAAGGAAACAAGAGGCAAAATATCAGTGTAGAATCTGATGCTTTTCTCCAACTTGAAGGAACCAACTCAACCAGATCCACAGGGATAAACACACCTGGAATGAGCACCACTGAGAATGCTTTGTCTCCAATGACAAATGGTCTGTGGAGGCTGAGCAACATTGACCAGAAGGGTGAGTAGCACAGGTCCGAGCTGATCTCCCCAATTGGAACTCCTGAGGCAGAGAGCAAGAACCTCCACCAAGCACATTTCATAACACCAGGCCAACCCATTAAAGCAATATACTCATTTTGCAGCACTTTACTTTAGAGATACAGCAAGGAAACAAACCTTTTGGCGCAACAACTCTGTGCTGACCAGAGGTCACCTCATACACTAGCAATATCTTACACGCTAGACTATTTACAATTTTTGACTGAAGCCAATTAACCTGCAAACCTGTGCGTCTTTGGAAGATGGGAGGAAACAGGAGCACCCAGAGAAAACCCACGCGGTCACAGGAAGAACGTACAAGCTCCGTACAGGCAGCACTCACAGTGAGGATTGAACCAGAGTCCCTGGCGCGGTACAGCAGCAGCTCAACCACGGCGCCGCCCCGTGTAATAAAGTAGCTTATATCCCAGCACACACCAAGCTCACAAGAGCAGTGATAACAGCCCAATCATAATTTAGAGAGAACTGTGTTGAAAGGCAAATATTGGTTAGATCTACAGAGATCTTTCCTGGTCTTTAAACTGAATGTTAGGATCTTCTTTATCCACTTGAGGGAGAGACAAGGTTTCAGTTTTAAACTTGAGAGAAAGCACAAAGTTAAATCATTTTTAACTTCCGCACTCAAATCCCTGCAGTGGGACTTCAATCTGCAACTTTCTTGTACAGAGGCAAGAATGCCAGCAATTGAACTGTGGCTGACACTGCAGGCAACCTATAGCACTGAATGATACTCCCAGCTAATGAATCAGTAGAGAGCTGAGAGAAGGAAAGCATCACATATGGGGGTGGAAGTGTAACTGGAATCTAAAATCCGTCTACACAAACAATTGGCAGTTCGTGCAGCTACGAATACACCACACATCCCCATTCAATTTGTTTTTCAATTGAAGGTTGTGCCCCAAGCCATCTGAAGTTATTTTATTAGGAGTTCACTATTGTGGGAAAATGCTCCATTTCCACTGTCTAGGGACCACATGAGCATCGTAAAAGGAAGTCCATTACTTAACATGCTCTGCTAAAAGCTACTCAATGCCAAGTTAGTAATCTAGATCTTGTTAATGGCTCCTTAAAAATTATACCTGCTTTTCAAACTAGTCGAGTAGCACTAACAGCAACCCAACAAAAACTCCAGTGATTTAAAGTAAAGATTTCAACCCAAACTCATTACAAACGCATATTCAGTTGCAAGTCTCAATATACCCGTCATTCCTCCTACTGCAGGCTGCATCAAGTAAAAGCCTTCTCCAAACAGTCTGAAAACTTCCTGTACTTTTGGTGCACAAAGGTAGGTGCAATCATCACTGTGTGGTGAAGTCCTAAACCAAGCAGTAGCTTTCAGGAGTGCCAACATCTCATACCACCAAACTGCATCAATAATCTACATTTAGCACAGGCCCTTATTCAAGTAGAGAGACAAAATGCTGGAGTAACTCAGCGGGACAGGCAGCATCTCTGGAGCGAAGGAATGGGTGACGTTTCAGGTCGAGACCCTTCTTCAGACCCTTCAGTCTGAAGGGTCTCGACCCAAAACTTCACCCATTCCTTCTCTCCAGAAATGCTGCCTGAGTTACTCCAGCATTGTGTGTCTATCTTCAGTGTAAACCAGCATCTGCAGTTGTTTCCTTCACCTTGTAGTGTACTCACCTACTTGCAGCACACGCTCTATGGCGCCCGTTTCCAACAACCGCAGCCCTTTGTTGAATGGAACTTCACCATCTTTCTCCCCTTCTTGACACTGATAGCTGAGTGATGAGTACATGCAGATTTCACGCTCATTTCTGGGAAAGGACCAGAAAATAATCCTTCTCTGAACAGGCTCGGGAATTCGTGAAAATCGCTCCTCTACCTAAAAATAAATGCACAAATTAAACAACTGTGCCCTGTCATTAGAGAATAAAACATTTCCAAAATGTGGTCTGAGCAATCAGATCAATGCGTTACTGGCCTGTAAAGTGAAAATTCCTGGTTTTCAATAAACCGGTGATGGAAACAACACAGGGCATTAAATCACTAGCGATTGTTAATTTTTCAGCTGCACTGCTTGCTTGAAAAGGATTTCAACAACATGACAGCAAATCTAGCTGTAAATACCAGGCACTCTGCCCCAGAAACCACAGTAGTTAGCTGTAAGCAGTTTACTTGCACAACTAACCATCCCGACTCACGAGAGAACAATTCAAAGTAATTTGGAAAGCATGAAGCCCTTCATTTGGCCAGTCAAGCCCATTCTTCCCACCCATCATGTATAATTTAACCTGTCACGGACTCCACCCAAACCATGAATAGAAGTGGCACAGCTTCTCATTTGCTTACAGATCATACCCAAGGTTTACCAATCGTCATTGCATAAAACACAACCACACGCATTCAAGACAAGCCCTCGGATGGAGCACTCTACCTGACTGCCAGGTTCCCACACGTCACGAACAGCTGCTAAAAGCACAGACCAACAATAGCAAAAAATCAGAATTTCCACTGGAACTAAATTGGTCACAATCTGATCTTCTGATGCCAACGCCGACATTCACACCTGGACTCCAGTTGAAATACTACCTGCGAACACTCACTGTACACGTGCAAATCCCACCTGACCACAAGCTGATGTCTGTAGCCCATTTACTCTAAATTATAACTTTGATGCTGGAATTTGATACAACTACATTGGGAAATCATACATTATCAACAGTCTCAAGTGGTGGCTTGGTGCCAACAAATCACAAAACATTCCATTTCCACTCACAGTCATGCAGTACTCACTACGTGTTACCCCAAATGAGCTCCCGCCCTGACTACTATTAATGACATCATTGGAGCTTAAAATTCTCTGCATATGTAAACATGAAAGGTCACTGCTCTGATCTTGTCTCAGTAAAAGCACAGCATCGTCCCAACAATCCCCCAGAATAACAAGATTCTATATTAAACATTCTATGCTGTTACTGTCAACCAAGTGCGAGTTACACCTTAAACTTTCAAAAGGTGTAATCAAGGCAATTTAAATATCATACAATACAGTCACAAGGTTGGGGTTCAAGGCCAACTCTGAAGTTTTGAGTACAGAGACCATGCTGACACTTCAGTGCGGAACCGAGAGCCCTTGCACTGATGGACGATGTGTTAAAGTGCAGCATTATTTTGGAGATAGTCATGAGAGATGCCCTCATAATCCAATCAATTCTTGTACCTCTGTCATTATCACAGACATAACTGTCCGAGCCATGCTACTGTTTGGAGCCACAAGATACTGCAATCCCACTTCCCTTTCACCCCTTCCACCCAACCCCCCAACTTTACATTTCACTCCTCTTTCTCCCCTTATCTTACACGCTTTTGTCTCCTTTTCACCCCAGCCTTTGTCACTTATTCCACCCATCTCCCAATCACCCCCACACATGTATCCACCTATCACTTGCCAGGATTTCTCCACCCCTGCACCTCTCTTTCCCAGCTTTCTCCCCTTATCTACTCCATCAGTCTGAAGGGTCCTAACCCAAAACCTAATTTGTCCACATCCTCCAGAGATGTTGCCTGAGCCGCTGAGTTCCTCCAATGTTGTGTGTTGCTATTAAGAGGGTGCTGCATTTCCTACAATGCAACAGCACTGTGCTGGGTATGACAGAATATCTCCACATAAACACAGTCTGTCTCGCTGTCCTATTCCACTTACAGCAAATAGAGAGTTACACTACAATAAACCACAAACCACACTGCTTTCCTAGGAAATTTCAGCTTTGAAGTGGAACGGCTTCATTATATTTTTTTGTTAAATGCTACAGCTTCCAGTGCTTTGAGAGGGAGCTCTGTCACAGCCCAGCAGTGGGACTGGGACGTTCAGCGTGGAAGTGGGTGAACGAGGGGAATGTCTGGTGGTACTTGTATTTTCACACCCACTCACATTAACATGGTTAACCCCACTTTCTAGTGCTGATTGTTTGGGACATTTAATAAGCTGCTGTATCTAGTCTCATCACATCGCACCCGACAATATTCAATCATTCTCCAGACGACTGCTGACACCCACAGTAAACATTGCCCCCTCAAACACAAGCCTGTTCCCCCACACCCCCAAAAGATATTCAGTTGACAGTAACAGCATAGAATGTTTAATATAGAACACTCTACAAAACAAGCCTTACAGATCAACGTTTTGGGATCAGTATTTGGACCAAGTTAAAACTGCAACGCATACACAACTAAAACAGTTGGACTGATGAGTTATAGAATTACTATTGGGTGCAACATAGTGCAAAATTAATCGGTTTGATTAAACTGGATAGCCCTGCCAAAGTCTGAGATCATCATGACCCACATTACCCAAGTGTTTGTACAGACCCACTACAGACACAGACAAACAAAAGTCCAGACCAGTATCTTGGGTGAAGACACAACTCATGTGGTCAGTCTCTTTTTCACAATCAATACTTTAAAATTAACTCCAGAAATAAACCTCTGGCAACGTGAATAAAGCAAATAACTTAAGCCTGAATCACGGCTAGCTTGACCAACTTTCAGACCCCATGGGGCAACTGCTTCCACCCACACCCTGGGGGAGATGGAAATGGGGGAAAAAAGAGGGGGTGGATAAAAATAGTCTGACGGAAACAAGAAAACAGACTCCCACCCTTGCTGACACACATCTCTCGAACGTGGTTCCTGTGGAAACAATACTTGTCTTTACGGACAAATCTACACTCTAGTGCAGGCACACAAGACACTTACTGCAACAAGAACCCAGGCACACGGACACAGGCACTCACAACATGCACCAAATAAAAATCAACTTTGATATTTTTTCCATTAGCAACTCTGGAAACAAAAAGACCCTTTTGTCCATGTTACATTCACAGTTCTTAATAAACAAACTTGCAGGCGTCTGCTTTCACCAGCAATCCTATTTGTCAGTTAATTATATTATTTTATCTGCTTCTTGACACTCCTGTACAGAAGAAAGCCCTTCCTTTTCTCAAGTTATGGCCTTCACTGTTTGGAAGGGTCATTGTGCAAATGAAGTCAAAAAAAGAACAAAAACATCAATTACAAAAGTTAACCAAACTATTTTGTAGCAATTTACTGCAAAATAACTGTAGTGGTTGCTTTTATTAAGTTGTCTATTGAACCACAAAAACAAGATTGTAAACTGTCTAAATCTTTCACTAACACTGAATGCCAAAATCAGCCAGAGACCCCAGTCAATGCAGAAAGGGGCTCAACTTCCACTGTGAGCATCAACTGTGGATGTCAATCTTTACATTGGGATGAAGAATGCACAAAGTTTGTACGGGGGGGGGGGGGGGGGGGGGGGGGGGTGATCAGTGAAGGAAGGCTGGAGAAATTGTCATTACAATCACTTTTAAAAAGCAGTTCAAAGTGCTAAGAGTTTGACAAAACCTACCTGGGTTCCCTTTAATTCGATAATTAACTTCTTTTAACTGGTGGTATCTTTTACCACCAACACCCTGAGCAAATCGAAGATAGACACAAAAGCTGGAGTAACTCAGCGAAATTCCTTTTCTCCAGAGATGCTGCCTGTCCTGCAGTCACGTCAGCTGTTTGTCTATATTCAGTTTAAACCAGCATCTGCAGTTCCTTCCTACACATACACTCCAAGCAAATCCCTCAATTTCTTATCCCTTCATTATTTGCCCATCTCTTGTTAATGCTCCAGTTCCTCACTCTCCCCCATTAATTGAATGATGGGGATTTAACAAACACACATTTTGTTTTAATCTCAGTGTAGCTCTGACACAAAATACATGTTAACCAGTTTAATATCAAGCCAGGTGCAGGAGCTCAATAAACGAACTATCAGCAACCAGGACAAATTTCTTCTTTTTATTTAAATACCATTTTACAATCTGAGCCAATATTCATTTTATTTTTAATGTGGAGAAACAATCAACATTTATGTGCAACAAAAGGGACTGAGGAAGAAGAAATTATGAGGGGGGGTGGGGGGGGGAATTAAAAATTAGACGAAGAGAAATTAGGGAAATATATATATAGATTGTGGATGTTTTGTTTGTGGTGTAAAAGTTGAAGGAGGAATTTGTTGGCAGATTGTTGTGGTGGAGCGGCGAGTGACAGCTTGGGGTTTATTGCCTATTGTTCAGCCCCTGCCTGCCTGCCCCGACTGTCTGTCTGTCTGTCTGTCCCCTTGTTTACTGAGGTGATTTATGTGCGAGTTCCCGCAGTTGTTGTGCATCGCCCGCCCGCCCACTCACTCACCCACTCACTCACTCACCCACTCACTCACTCACTCACCTGCTCGAAGGGCCATTTCTCCGCCACCTTCTTGGCGCTGATGTCCAGCAGCGAGTCGGGCTTGTGGAACCTGCCGTGGCCCGGCTTGGTGTGGGCCGCTCTGGCCGGGCCGCAGTGTCCAAAGCACGGCCGCTTGGCCGCCGGCGAGCCGCCCCTCGCGTCCGCCATCGCCGCGTCTCTCTCTCTCTCTCTCTCTCTCGCCCTCGCCGCCGCTGTCTGTCCGCCAGCCGCCCCGCTACTGACCGCTCGCCGGCTGCCGGCGCCGCTTATATAGGCGGCCGCTGTTCCCGCCCCCCCGCGCGCTCCCATTGGTCCCGACTCGCCGCCTCCCCGATGCCCATTGGTCCGGGCCCATGTCTCTCATCACGCAGAGCCCCACCCCTCGACCTTCCCCTGCTTCCATTGGCTGTCGCTCTCCCGTTGTCCCGCCCTCGTTCTCCTCCATTGGCTGACGCCCTGCCAGTCTCGCAAAGGTCCCGCCCTCCACTACATCGATTGGCTGTTGACCCGTCAATCTGCCACAGGTCCCGCTCTCCCCTACCTCCATTGGCCATGGCCCCTGTCAGTCCCCCAACGGTCCCGCCCTCCCCCAGTTGCAGCAGAATTAATAATGTCTATTATTGCAGACTGACTCAATCATACTCCTGTCTGGCATTGGACATTTTAAATCATTAGCAGACAGGATCTGCATCTCGGGATAATCCCTTCAAAAAGTTATCTGAACTAAAGAACAGGACTAACGCAGCCAGATTCAAGAGGAGACTTGAGATGGGTATTAGACAGAGAGGGCAGTGGGGATTTGCTAATACCCTCAATACTCTGGGCAAGAGTGCAATAAATTAACGACAATGCAGGCTGGGTTTCCAACTGCAATCAATATGCAAGGAACCCCAGCTGGAACACTGCCGTGGTTTAGTTTAGTTTAGTTTATTTATTGTCTGTCATGTGTACCGAGGTACATTAAAAAGCTTTTGTTGCGTGCTACCCAGCCAGTAGAAAGACAATACATGATGACAATCAAGCTGTCCACAGTGTACAGATACATGATAAAGGTAAAGAGGGAAGGAGCAGTTTCAGGTGCGGGTTACGCTGGAGAAAAAGGCAAACTGCTCGAAGAACTCAACGGGTCAGGCAGCATCTGTGGAGACAAAGGAATGGATGATGTTTCGGGTCGATACCCTGCATCAGGACTGTGGTGTTAAACGTTGCTTCGAGACATCAGTGGTCATGCATCTCACAAAGTTGGCAGGCTTGCAATAGAAAATCAAAAGAGAGTGGAAATCTAAAATGCAAACCGAAAATGCTGGAAATACTCAGCAGATCAGGGCATGTCTCAGAGGAAAGAAACAGCATTAATGTTTCAGGTTGAACCTTAACAGAACAAGTCAAAGCCTTTGACAAGTGGAAGAGGAAAAATTGACAAGAGCAAAAATATATCCCATCTAGTGCTTAAGGCAGTCTAACACCATGCAGCATCTGAAGGGAACTCAAAGTTTGCAACTTTGACTGTTAACTTATGATGTTCTATGGTACAGCCTGCTTTTATTAAATTAATATGATTCTGTGCACCATTTCAGGATAGCACAGATTTTCACCATGTATATTCTAACTTTTCCATTTTCCCTGGCATTTTTTCAATAGTACGAGTCAAAATGTGGACAAGTTGCATGGACTATGGTGCAAACCTCAGCCTGGCAACTTCACAGAGCAGAGACCGGTGTGGAAAGTTAAGAACATAGCACATGTGATGCTGCAGATTAAGAGAAAGTTCCTTATCCCATATCTCGTACTTGGTATATTGTGCAGGAGGGAACTGCAGATGCTGGTTTACACTGAAGATAGACACAAAATGCTGGAGTAACTCAGCAGGAATGGCAGCATCTCTGGAGAGAAGGAATGGGTGTCGTTTCAGGTTTTTTAAAAAAGGGTCTCGACCCGAAACGTCACCCATTTCTTCTATCCAGAGATGCTACCTGTCCCGCTGAGTTACTCCAGCATCTTGTGTCTATCTTGGAGTATTATGTTTAGTTTTACTCACCCTGCTATAGGAAAGATGCCATAAGAGCACAGAGAAGATTTATAAGGATGTTGCCAGGACTAGAGGGCCTGAGCTCTAGGGAGAGGTTGGGCAGGCCAGGACTATTCCTTGGAACACAGGAGGCTGAAGGATGATCTTGGAGGGCAGGGATGAGTTGGGCTGAAGGGCCTATTTCAATGCTGTATAACTCTATGACTCCTTATTCTACTGTAACTCAACCTATACCCTTTTGTGAGGAACACACATTCCAAAGTAATACCTTTTGTCAAAAACCCACCCAAAATTGATATGGGAATAGGTGGTTTTCAATCAGACCCTGAAGCCCCTCTGACATTCACTTGGCGTGTGGTTTTCCAGTTCCATTATCCCACCTCTCTTCCACACCTTGCCTACAACAACCTGGCACTTTCAGCCATGAAGGCAAGACCCGAGCACCCACAAGCATTTGAGGGGGATAGTGCCAGACTTTCATCACACTTGTCTGCAAATGTACTTCCCAATTTCATGTCGAGGTGATCCAATTTGGAACTGGAGATTATCTGCCCTTCTCCTGGAGTTCCTCAATGACAGGAAATAACTGCTCCTTCCGCTGAATCCTTCGAGTCTGTGAAGGGTCTCGACCTGAAACGTCACCCATTCCATTCTCTCCAGAGATGCTGCCTGTCCCGCTGAGTTACTCCAGCTTTTTGTGTCTACCTTCACTGAATCCTTTAGTCATTCAAGTACTTTGATGAGATCACCCCTCAATGTCCTGAAGGGAATATGAATCAGGTTTCTGCAACCACATACTTCGGCCCTTTTAAGCCTTGGTTCCATTCTTCTGAAACTGAACCCTTTCCAAGGTCATCCTTCCTGCACAAAGATGAATGCACTTGGGATTGGTTTTAGATACTCAGGCTTTGACTAGAACTCTGCACACTAAAGCATAACCTTATCACTTCAACATCTAAACTGTGCCGAGAACCAACCAAGATTTCATTAAACCATGTCTGCTGTTCTTTGTTTCTCCAAGATTTCATTAGCTTTCCTGATTGTTTGCTCTACCATTTAATGACGCGGACATCCAAATCCAATGCCTGAGAAAACACTGCAGCAGATAGAGCATGCAGTCCTGTCACCACACTGCAGGAAGGACGTGATGCACTGTAGAGGCAGGAGGGGAAGTTCACCAGGAAGTTTCATGGGATGTTTCCGTGAGGAGGAGAGACTGGGAAGGCTGGGTTTGGTGCTCTGGAATGGAGGAGGCTGAGGGAGGAACAAGTGATGTCGGAGATATACAGAGTTAATTACAGGGGTAACATGTTTAGAGACAATCTGAGGAAGGACCTTTCCACCCAGATGGTGGTTGGCACCTGGAGCTCACCGCCTGAAGGAGTAGATTCTTGATTAGCATGGGTGTCAGAGGTTATGGGGAGAAAGCAGGAGAATAGGGTTAGGAGGGAAAGATAGATCAGACAGATTGATCAACCATCACTTCGAGGGTTGGTATATGGAACTAGCTGCCAGTAATGTGTGGAACAGTACAACAGCCCGTTTCCTTTATCATCGTTACTTTTTTTGCATGTTTTTCATTCATTTGTTCTATATCTCTCTACATCACGGTCTAGTACAAGAAAATAACTGCAGATGCTGGTACAAATCGAAGGTATTTATTCACAAAAAGCTGGAGTAACTCAGCAGGTCAGGCAGCATCTCAGGAGAGAAGGAATGGGTGACGTTTCGGGTCGAGACCCTTCTTCAGACTATATCTCTCATTTCTCTTTCCCCTGACTCTCAGTCTGAAGAAGGGTCTCAACCAGAAACGTCACCTATTCCTTTTCTCCAGGGAGGCTGCCTGTCCCACTGATCCATGTGTAATCTTTCTGCTAACTGGATAGGACACAACAAAAAGCTTTTCACTGTACCTCGGTTCACAACGAGTATTCGGCACACACTTAACTAGAACAAACTAAACTATAAAACACCTTCGCTTCATAAACATTTCAATTGCAAATTTGGAAATGAGATGTTTATATTCCTTTCATGCCAGTCATATGGAGGAAGCAAAGCTGAGGCCTGAATACATAGAAAATAGAACATAAAACATGGATCAGTACAGCACAATAAAAACCCTCTGGACCCACTACGTATGCTGAACAGTGCTGAAACAGGCCCTCCGGCCCAACATGCCCACAACAGCCAACATATCCCTGATACACTAGTGGCGTTTGGCCCATATCCCTCCAAACCTGTGCTATCCCTGTACTGTACCTGTCTAACTGTGTCTTAAACGTTAGGATAGTCCCAGCCTCAACTACCTCCTCTGGCAGCTCGTTCCATAAACCCACCACCCTTTGTGTGGAAAACTTACGCCTCAGATTCCTATTAAATCTTTTCCCCTTCACCTTAAACCTATAAAGATCAGTCTGAAGAAGGGTCTCGACCCGAAACGTCACCCATTCCTTCTCTCCTGAGATGCTGCCCGACCTGCTGAGTTACTCCAGCATTTTGTGAATAAATCGATTTGTACCAGCATCTGCAGTTATTTTCTTATATATAAGATTTATACAGTATATAAAACACATATATATATATATATTGTTTTATATACTGTATAAATCTTATATAGAGCACATGGTCGAAACCCCTTAATTCCATGCCTCTTCATGTGCCTGTCTAAATACTTCACTGTTGTATCTACTTCCAACACCACCCGGAGCAACACATTCCAAGCACCCACTACTTTCTGTGTAAGAAACCTGCCTCCCAAATCTATCCTCTCTTTCACCCTTTCACATTATAGCCATGCCTTCTAGTGTTTGACAGTTCCACCTGAGTAAAATAAGGTTCTGATTGTCTACCCTATCTATGCATCTCATAATTTTATAAACTTCCATCAGGTCAAGCCTTAGCCTCCGAGGCTCCAGAGAAAATATTCCATGTTTGTCCAAAGTGTAGGAAGGAACTGCAGATGCTGGTGTGGAAGAGAGACTCGACCCGAAACGTCACCCATTTCTTCTCTACAGAAATGCTGCCTGTGCTGCTGAATTACTCCAGCATTTTGTGTCTATCCATGTTTGTCCAACCTTCCCTGCAGTTGTTACCCTCTATGTGAGAATGTGAGAATCTCACATCATACCCCAACATTCAGAAACCAAATATCCTGACCCCACTCTCGATTTCCAAAGTTCCAAAAAAATTATGAAAAGATGTTGCAAAGTACCCCGCAGTTCCTCAGTAGAAACATAAACCAGGTGCTAGTTTATTTTTAAAAAGGCACAAAGTGCTGGAGTAACTCAGCGGGTCAGGCAGCATCTCTGGAGAACATGGATAGGTGGCATTTCTGGTCAGGGCCCTTCTTCAGACTGATTGTAGAGGGAGAGGGGGAAGAACGCTGGGAGAGAAGAGAGGGAAGACAAATCATGGCAATCCAGTCAGCTCGACCCGAAACGTCACCTATCCATGTTCTCCAGAGATGCTGCCTGACCCGCTGAGTTACTCCAGCACTCTGTGAAACGTCACCTATCCATGTTCTCCAGAGATGCTGCCTGACCCGCTGAGTTACTCCAGCACTCTGTGAAACGTCACCTATCCATGTTCTCCAGAGATGCTGCCTGACCCGCTGAGTTACTCCAGCACTCTGTGAAACGTCACCGTTTTGAGTCCATCTTCCTCCTTTTGAAGATCCCTCACAGTTCACGTTCTGTTTTACCAACCATTTGAAATGAGCCTTTCACCGGGCGTATAGGAGCGGCTCAGTGGTCATCCCATTTTCCTAATCAAGTTAATTAATTTATCAAGTATCTGTCACAATCTATTCCAAACAGACAGCACCAACGTTTCCACGGTCATTGTGTAGGAAAGAACTGCAGGTGCTGGTTGAAACCGAAGAGAAACACAAAATGCTGGAGTAACTCAGCGGTTCAGGCAGTATCTCTGGAGAGAAGGAATGGGTGCCACTGAGTTACCTATCCATGTTCTGTGAAACGTCACCTATCCATGTTCTCCAGAGATGCTGCCTGACCCGCTGAGTTACTCCAGCACTCTGTGAAACATCACCTATCCTTGTTCTCCACAGATGCTGCCTGACCCGCTGAATTACTCCAGCACTCTGTGAAACGTCACCTATCCTTGTTCTCCACAGATGCTGCCTGACCCGCTGAGTTACTCCAGCACTCTGTGAAACGTCACCTATCCTTGTTCTCCACAGATGCTGCCTGACCCATTGATTTACTCCAGCACTTTTTGTCCTTTTAACAGTTGCTGACAGTTGCGACCTCTCTCCTCAGTGGGATGTGAAATGTTTCTTGGAGGCCCAGAGGATGCTCCTGTGCCCGATGTCCCTGTGACCCCAGGCTTCAATGAGGAGCTGGCCCAGCAAGGCTGTCTCTGATGCTATTTCCATTTCCAAGCGACAGGGTCATTGTCCGCAGGCAGACACTTCTACAAAGACTTCAAATGCAAATTGTGTCCACAATGTGGACACTTTAGCTCCACCATCCACCAATCCACTTCCTCTGATGAATGATTGCTCACTCTGGAAATGGAGTTCATGTTTTGTTTGGAACAGGAGATTGGAGAAAGATTTAATCAAGGAGCAAAAAACAATGAAATACTCCCAAAGAAAAGACAAATTTCTCTTTGAATGATTAGTAACCGTGGGATGTAGATTTAATGTGATTATTAGAAAGGTTAGGGAGTTAAAGGAATTTCTTTTCACCCATAAGTTTCAGTTTAGTTTATTGTCACGTGTACCGAGGTACAGTGAAAAGCTTTTGTCGCGTGCTAACGGAAAGACAACTCATGATTACAATCGAGCCTTTTACAGTATACAGATACATGATAAAGGGATAAGGTAAAGCCAGCAAAGTCCGATCAAAGGTAAGGGGATCTGGCTCGGCCTAGACTGACTGGAGGGGGTGGATACAGGAAAAAGCACTGAATCTCTTCTTTAAAAAAAACTTTAATTTGCAAGGACCAGAGTCCAAAAAGTGGCAATTGGGATGAACCTAAATAACACTTGTCTGGGCCAATGTGGGTGCTGTGGACTGAATGCCCTTCTGTGAGTTTATTTGAATGATTCTAACTGAAGAGAGGAAGTTGTGCTTTTGTTGCATAAAAGCCCACGGCGTGAAGCTCTGCTCCAGCTGTCTCGCTGATGTCATGCTTCCTGACAGTGGATAACATGTGCAACTCCGCTGTTGCAGGCCCTGGAGACAGCCTCTCTTCCACCCTGCCCCTTGCACTTCAGAGCCAACTCCATGAGGTCCCCACTACCTCTCTTATCATACCAGCAGATTAATACATCTACAGCCTCTGTTGCTTCCCAGAACCTAGATTTCAGTCTGAAGAAGGGTATCGACCCGAAACGTCACCCATTCCCTCTCTCCAGAGATGCTGCCTGTCCCAGTGAGTTACTCCAGCATTCTGTGTCTATCTAGATGTTTAATCTCTACTAGACCAAGTGGACCCGTTGGGCCCAAACCTCTCCTGCATTGGTGCAGCAACCTGCCCTCCCCTCCCCTCTCTCCTCAACCCCCCCCCCCTCTGCCTTCTCCCCCACTCCCCTCTTCTCCCCTCCCTCCCTCCCTCCCTCCCCTCCTTCTCCCCCACTCCCCCCTTCTCCCCTCCCTCCCTCCCTCCCCTCCTTTTAAACTTTAAAATGTGAATAACTTAAAAAATATAAGACCAATTTCAATAAAACTACTTGTATTATCACTAAAGTGACAATGGTGAGTAAGGTGGGCTTAAAATTGTCACGCTATCGTGCACCGTTTTGGCTGAAGTTCAGTCACAAACAAGATATCAAATGAGAGTTTTAGTATATACATATTACAGAGAGCAACAATGTGAGTGTCACAGTGGCACAGCAGTACAGTTGCTGCCTCACCCGCCAGAGACCCAGGTTTGATCCTGACCTCGGGTGCTGTCTGTATGGAGTTTGCTTGTTCTCCCTGAGACCGTGTGAGTTTATTCCGGGTGCTCCGGTTTCCTCTCACACTACAAATAGGGGCAGGTTTTTAGATTAATTGGCTTCTGTAAATTGTCTCTAGTGTGCAGGATAGTTCTAGTGTATGGATGATCATTGGTCAGCGTGGACTCGGTGGGCCGAAGGTCCTGTTTCCACGTGGATCTATGAACTAAACTATGCATGCGCAGAAGCATTGATGCTGTAAAGTGACGAAGGACGTCACATGGAACTCAACATCAGCCCCCAAGCCTCCTCCGTCCTTCAGTAAGATCACCCATGGTCCTGGGGCCGATGTCTTCAGGAACACGAGGGTGGACTGCAGAGTTGAGGAGCATTGCCAACTGCTCACCTGCTCACCTGCCCTGGCTCCTGCAACACACCAGGTGGCTGTACTTAAACAGGCCTGGTCTCACAGGAACTGTCTCAAGTACTTCAATGCACTTGAGGAACTTGGGAACGAGGTGTGAACCAGCACCACAGATGATTCAGGAGCAGAGCTGCTGATGAAAGCTGGGGTACACAAAAGACTATTCCTCACGCCCACCAGAACTACGTGCAAAGTGCCATCAGGAAGCCGACATTGAAGAGAAGGTTTGTTCTCCTTCCTTCTCAGAAAGTCGCTGAGCACCCGTTGGGTGAATGCAATACACTACAGCCTGAATATTCACAAACAGGTCAGTGCAACCTAAAGTAAACCAGTCTCTGACCATCTCCTTTTACCGAGAGCAACAATGTCTGGCAATAGAAAGTGAAGGAGGGATGGAAAGTAAACAAGAACATAATGAGAGACAATTACAACAACCAGCGCAGTTAAACATTTAGCAAACCTCCGTGGACAGGATCAGCAATACTTTGGTTGGCTGCACAATATCCCAAGCAGTCTCCCTCTCGCCCTTCCTCTCCCGCCCTCTCCCTCTCCCTCTCCCTCTCCCTCTCCCTCTCCCTCTCCCTCTCCCTCTCCCTCTCCCTCTCCCTCTCCCTCTCCCTCTCCCTCTCCCTCTCCCTCTCCCTCTCCCTCTCCCTCTCCCTCTCCCTCTCCCTCTCCCTCTCCCTCTCCCTCTCCCTCTCCCTCTCCCTCTCCCTCTCCCTCTCCCTCTCCCTCTCCCTCTCCCTCTCCCTCTCCCTCTCCCTCTCCCCCTCCCTCTGTCCCTCTCGCCCTCTCTCTCGCCCCCCACTCGCACTCGCACTCGCCCTCCCCCTCCCCCTCCCACTCCCCCTCCCCCTCCCCCTCCCACTCCCCCTCCCCCTCCCCCTCGCAGTCTTTGGGATGTGAAGAGGGAACAGCAATAGTTTAGTTTAGAGATACAGCGCGGAAACAGGCCCTTCGGCCCACCGAGTCCGTGCTGACCAGTGATCCCCGCACACTAACTCTACCCAACACACACTAGAGACAATTGACATTTACACCAAGCCAATTAAGCTACAAACCTGCACGTCTTTGGAGTGTGGGAGGAAACCGAAGATCTTGGAGAAACCCAAGCAGGTTACAGAGAGACTGTACAAACTCCGTACAGACAGCACCCGTAGTCAGGATCGAACCCAGGAGTCTGGCGCTACAAGGAAGCAACGCGACCGCTGCACCACCGTGCCGCCCAGAATAGCTGGGAGAAACCCACGCGGTCACAGGGCGAACGTGCAAACTCCACACTATCAGCACGAGAAATAAGGTATCTGGATCTGTGAGGCAGCAACTCCACTAGCTACTGTGTGGCATGTCTGCTTCCAGCATACCAGCAGTACGCATGCTGGCCTTACCCCTGGGTAACTGTCCACCTGTTAGCTACAGTGGCCATGTAGGTTGTGGGTCACTTGGAGCCAAGGCCAGTGTCCAGTTGTTATCTATCCCGTTGCAGGTGAGCAGTGTCCCTCATGAAGGGACAGCAAAGCCAACTGACCCACAGCTCAGAACAAAGGGACATGAATGTCCGACATTTGCCTCTTGTCTCTGAGGGAACAGAATTGCTGAAATACAAGAGAGACACAAAATTCTGGAGGGTTCTTCACGCTGCAGTATGGGTTTGCTGAAGAGCTACAATGTGAACATGAATCTGTGCTTCCCTCTGGGCTGGCATTCTACACCAGCTGCTAAAGGCCATTCGGCCCAACGGGGATTCCCACAATGTAACAGTTTCTCCTGGAACTTCCAGCCTTCCAATATTCCAGAGATCCTGTCCCGCTTCTTCCAATCCCTAGCCGATAAAGATGGCAGCATCCGATCCCCCTCCTCAGGGACCACTGTGGGCTCCTGCTCCCCACACCCCTGCAGTAATAACATCAACGCTGCAGGTCCTGCAGTCTCTCAGCTACATCTACAATCATTGCACAGCACAGGAGACAATTCAGCCCCCGTCGGCCACAGTAGAGCCCCTCACACCAACGCCACTATCCAGCCTTTCCTTCATTACCTTGCGGATCTCAACGTGCCAATTGGTGTTCAGAAAAAGGGTCTCACCCGAAACGCCACCCATTCCATTCCTCCATACGTGTTCCTCCATATATGTTCCTCCAAGTATGTTCCTCCAGGCGCGTCCCTCCGCGCGCGTTCCATCACGCGTGTCTCACCACACGTGTTCCATCACACGCGTTCCACCACACATGTTCCTTCACACTTGGACCTTCCATTCCTCGATTCTCCGCATGAACTGTTTTTGGTGCAGGAACCGTTCCAGAGCTGTGAAAACGTTGCTTCATTTACATGGACCCAGGGGAGCTGTGGACCCAGCAAACATCATCCAACGATGCTAACGTTTGCTTCATATCATGCCAAAAAACAACAATAACAAACATTGTGCCTTTGAAAAGAAAATCCCAAGCTGCTTCACAGAATGAATTATTGCTCGAAAACTCACCTATAAACTCACTGGCATGTCCCATCATCCAACCAGTGTGTGTGTGTGTGAGAATATGATGGAATTAAATACACAACAGATTCCAAGTGGAGTCGACACAAATGATCAAAAATAGTCTGCAATTGACAACAGATGATGAGGAAGTACCCACAGCGCTAACAATCCCTACATCTAAAAACCCAACCACTCTATTGACTTTAGCAGCAGTAACCAAAGAGGCTGCAGGAATGTTGGCTTTTATCTCAAAGAGTCTGGATTACAAAGTGGAGGAAGTTTGTGGGACCCCATCTGGAAGGGGGCTGATTGTGGGACCAAGTCCCAGAGACAGTACCGATCCACAAAACACACCAACACCCAGAGCTCAACGCCAGAGACTCAGCTCCTCCTCCCTTCACTTTACTGGGAAACATTTGCATTTATCTAGCACCTCGATGCTCCTCAGCCATGCATTCATCTGCCCTATCTTCCTGTTCCCACCCTCACTAGCACGTGGCATGGGAGGAACCTGGAGAGGACTGTCCTCAAGGTCCTGCTTTTTCACCTATTGCCTGAGCCCCTATATTGACTTTGCAGGACCTCATCCCTACCCTGGTCATTTGTGCTGATGAGCACGACGACTTCTAGCCGCTCCCCCTCCCCCTTGAGAATGTTCTGCAGCCGCTCCCAGACATTGTGGACCATCGAGACAACACAGCACCATGGAAGTGAGATGTTGTCCACGACTAAGCAGATGAGATGTTGTCCACGACTGACCCATGCTTCCAAGATGTGCCAACCAGCGGACGTTTCATGTTGATGAGGGTCTTGACCCGAAACGTCACCCATTCCTTCTCTCCAGAGATGCTGCCTGTCCCGCTGAGTTACTCCAGCATTTATCTATCATATTGAAGAGAGCCAGGCGAGTCCAACATCTAATCCCATCACCAGCACCTCTGACAATGCAGCACTGACATATCAGGCAGATGCTATTTATTTTCTCTGCCTTTGTTCTCTTGCCTATCCTTGCAATTTAGTCTCAAGTATTTTTCTGGATTAACCTGTTCAATTTCATTTGCCACTTTTGATACCATAATCTGATCTCAGCTATCTCTGAGTTGCTAGAACGATCAGGTTTCTCCAGTCTTTCCTCATACTTCAGATCACGGCTGAACAAATGTCCCTCTGTCCTCTCCAGTTTCCAGTCATAGAGCGATAGAGGCCCTTCAGCCCATCGAGCCCACACTGACCATCGACCAAAGTTCAGTCCCATTTAGTTCCACTCCCTTGCTGCAGTTATTTTGGGCACTGTTGTGAGCGCACATTCTTGGTCTCCTGACCCAAGGAGGGATATTAATGATAGACACAAAATTCTGGAGTAACTCAGTGGGTCAGGCAGAACATGGACAGGAGATGTTTTGGGTTGGGACCCTTCTTCAGACTGATTGTGTGGGGGGTGGGGTGGGGGGGGGGTGGGGGTTGAACTGGAAGCAAGAAGAGACCAAAACCAGGACAGTTCCAGCAAGAAATGGCAGGGTGGCTCCCTGATAGGCCAGTTGTTGGCTAGGGATGGAGGGATCCCAAGAGGGACACGTCGCTGGATATCACTGCATTGGAGGCCATCATGAGAAGGTTTACTCCACTCATGCTTAGAATGGGCAGGCTGTGTCACGAGGAATGGTTGGAGAATCCCAGCCTGTATCCATTGGAGTTTACGGGAATGAGGAAGGAATCGATTGCAACAGATAAGATCCCAAAGAGACCTTGAGAGGGCGGATGTTAGGAGGATGTTTCCTCTTGGGGGAGATTCTAGAACCCCGGCATCCACGTGTGGCAGAGATAAGGTGAGCTACTTGTCCCTCCCATGCTCTGTGATATCCCTGTCCTCCAAGGTCTGTGGAGGCAGAGTCTCTGAATATTTTTAAGGCGGAGGTGGGCAGATTAGCCCATGATCACATTGAATGGTGGTGCTGGCTCGAAGGGCCGAATGGCCTACTCCTGCACCTATTGTCTATTAGAAGGAGGGGGGGAGATACCGGGGGGGGGGGGGGGTAATTGGGGAAGTGGAGTTGGGCTTCGAATCTCTGGCTCTCTTCTTCTGACACGACTTGACTACTTGGAGTGAGCTGACTCAGAGTGGAGGGAGCGGGCAGCGATGGGCCCAGGCCATAGTTGTGCCTCCCAGGGACCAGTCATCAAGCACCAAGGCGGCTTAGCCCTTGGGAGAGAAGTGGGCAAACACGGAGACTAAGCCATGTCCCAGCGGGATCTTAATCAAACAAATTAATGTACAGAGAGATAACCAAATAAGTTCATCAGTGATAGGAGCAGAATTAGGCCATTCGGCCCATCGTCTACTCCACCATTCAATCATGGCTGATCTAACTCTCCATCCTAACCCTATTCTCCTGCCTTCTCCCCATAATTCCCTCTCACCAGACGCTCCAATCAACATCAGATGAATCAGGGAGTCAATATCACAACGCCTCTCATTTGCTGCCCCATTCACGAAGATCTGAAGAAGGGTCTCGACTTCAAACGTCACCTTTTCCTTGCGTCAAGAGATGCTGTCTGACCCGCTGAGTTACTCCAGCTCTTTGCGTGTCGGCCTTCAGTAAGATCATGGCTGCTCTGACCCGGCCCGGCTCCATTCCCACAGGTTTCCTGTGAACACTGATTGCCCCGCAGACCAAAGAGCTGCCTGAGTCAGAATATATTCAATGGCTCCACCTCTGCACCTCTCTGGGCCAGAGATCCACAGCCACCTCAAGGAAGAAGTTCCTCCTCATCACTGTCTGAAACGGTGAAGCACGATTCAGAAACAATGCCCCCTTGTTCTCAACTCTCTCTCCTAGTTTCACAAACGCCATGTTTTACAGGGATGGTGTAGCCCTACACTTGTCAGCTGTTGAGAGGGCTGTGGCAGAGAGGTCCACTGGTGTTTGTATCTGTCACACAGGGATGTGGGGAGATCTCAGACACATCAACAGCAGCGACTGCTGGGTGCTCCCAGCTTTCAACAAACCTCCTTCTTCGCCCCTCTCTGCTGAACCCCATGTTGGGACGTTTCCCAGTTAGTTCAGTGGCAGGTGGCAAGTCCAGAACAATCATCTCTTACTGAATCTTACCGAATAGTGAAAGGCCTGGATAGAGTGGATGTGGAGAGGTTGTTTCCACTAGTAGGAGAGTCTAGGACTAGAGGGCACAAACGCAGAATTAAAGGATATTCCTTTAGGAAGGAGATGAGGAGGAATTTCTTTAGTCAGAGGGTGGTGAATCTGTGGAATTCTTTGCCACAGAGGGCTGTGGAGGCCAAGTCAATGGATATTTTTAAGGCAGAGATAGATAGATTCTCGATTAATACGGGTGTCAGGGGTTACGGGGAGAAGGCAGGAGAATTGTGTTAGGTGGGAGAGATAGATCAGCCATGTTTGAATGGTGGAGTAGACTTGATGGGCCGAATGGCCTAATTCTGCTCCTATCACTTATAACCTTATGAACATCCCAGGCAGTTTCCTTATGCTTTGGCTGCCAATAACTAGTGAAGTTCCACATGGGTCGGTGCTGGGGCTGCTACTGTTCCTGGTAAATATCAATGATTTGGATGAAGGAATTGATGCAATTTGCCCCTTACTTCCCGGCTACTGTTGGGAGTTCTGTGAATGACTCCCATCAGGGTATATTTTACCCTTGCAGTTTCTCAGCTCTCCCCTGTGTCGGGGGTTAGGGGTGGGGATGAGAATCTGCCCTTCCCATTTTGCAAAGCAGCCATGCTCAAATGCTAATCTGTCTGTGTCACACTTTGTGGGAGCCAGCCTTTGATGCCACCGTTCGGACGTCTCGCGGCTTGTCTCTCCTCATCACCTTTGCTTCGTGTCCCCACTTCTGCTTGACCACACCACTGATCTTTGACACGGGTCTTTAATCTCTCCAAACAAGGGCAAGTGACAGGAAAAAAAGCCCATTTAAAATCAAAGCCCTTCAAATCCTTAATAAAAGATAACAAGATTAGTGTGGACATGGGAGGGGGAGTGGGGGGGTTTGGGGTTGGGAGGATGGGGGGAGTGTAAAGAGTTGGCACGAGTACGAAGAACCCTACAGCAGACACGAGGTCCGGTCTGGATAGACACCAAGTGCTGGAGTAACTCAGTGAAGATAGACACAGAATGCTGGAGTAACTCAGTGATGATAGACACCAAGTGCTGGAGTAACTCAGCGGGACAGGCAGCATCACTGGAGAGAAGGAATGGGTGCACTCTCAGTCTGGTTACCTCTCCCGTCCAAACACATCAACTACTTTTTCCAAAGAGCCCGACTTGTAAAACTGTGCTGGAAATTAAAATCAAGCATTCAGCAGAGCCGATGCTAATTCCCACCACAGCCTAATTATTGCAGCGCCAGATCTTTTGGAAAATATTTGGCACAGACTACAAAACAAACTATAAAAAATAAAAGTTGCAGAGGCACCAAATCGCTTTATACAAGATATTCAGCAGTACAATACAACTTCCTTCCTGCTGATCATTAGAACATAGAACAGTACAGCAGGAGGACAGGCCCTTCGGCCCACAACGTCTGTGCTGAAGAAAGGTTTCGACCCAAATAATGCCAATGTCTATAATACCAAGAAAAACTCCTGCCAGCCTGCATGTGATCCATATCCCTCCATTCCTTTGAGTGAGTGTTTGAGTGCCGGACGGGCAAAGCACATACCTTCAAGCTCAACAGAGAAAGGAAGGTTAGGGGTGAGTGTGGGGATTGGCTGAACAATTAGATTGGAAGATCGGTACATTGGACGATTAGTCAATTTAGCATCTGATATAAGCAAGGCTTGCCCAAGGGGCATGGCCCTGTTAAGGGAAATGCCCAGTGAGAAAAGTGCGAGTCTTTGACACTTGTTTTTGAGCCTGATTTGTTTTTTAGACACTAAAGTAATGGCAGATAAGTTGGTGCTGTGTGTTTCCTGCAGGATGTGGGAAGGTAAGGATACTGCTGGAGCTTCTGGGAGCTACACCTGCAAGAACTGTGTCCAGGTGCGGCTCCTGAATGGACGGGTGGTGGAGTTGGAAAAGCAGCTGGATGACCTCAGGGCCATCTGGGAACGCGAGAGTTTCCTGGACAGGACCTACTGTGAGGCTGTCACGCCAAGGGTCCAGGTCGAGCGAAGGTGGGAGACCGTTTCAAAGGGGAGTGAACGTGGACTACAGGAGACCCCGGTGGCTGTGCCTATTGCAAACAGGTACACCCTATTGGGAGCTGTCGGAGCAGAAGACGCTTCCAGTCCAAGCGGCGGACGGGTTGGCAGATCTAACCCAGGCAAGGAAACTCGCTCGACCTGGGAGACTGAAGTCAGGAAGAGCCATAGTAGTGGGTGACTCCATTGTCCGAGGTACGGACAGTAGATTCTGTGGCGACAGGCGGGACTCGAGGATGGTCTGTTGCCTCCCTGGTGCCAGGGTTCAAGACATCACGGGGCGGCTTCAGAACATCCTAGCGAGGGAAGGCGATCAACCGGAAGTAGTTGTGCACGTGGGCACGAACGACATCGGGAGGAAGAGGAAGGAGATACTGCGAAATGAGTTTAGAGAGTTAGGAAGACGACTGAGAAGTAGGACGTCGAGGGTGGTTATCTCTGGACTGCTACCTGTACCTCGTGCTGGTGAGGGCAGGAACAGAGAGATCGGGGATATGAATGTATGGCTGAGGGGCTGGTGCAGGGAGCAGGGATTTAGATTTCTAGACCACTGGGATCTCTTCTGGGGTAGGGGTGACCTGTACAAAAGGGACGGGTTTCACCTTAACAGCAGGGGGACCAACATTCTGGCAGGCAGGTTTGCTAGTGCTACACGTGTGGGTTTAAACTAAGTAGTGGGGGGGAGGGGTTGACAAACTGGGAATATGAAGATGGAGTTAAAGGGGAAGCGAATACAGGAGAAATTGCAAACGACGCTCGAATAAATGGGAAGGGAAGTTCTAGATGGGTTAAGAGAGTAAGGTCAGGGCCAATTGTGACCGGTGTGAGAGAGGAGGTGAATACCGAAGTTAAAGTGTTGTATTTAAATGCGCGAAGTATAAAAAATAAAGTGGATGAGCTTGAGGCTCAGTTAGACATTGGCAAGTATGATGTTGTGGGAATCACTGAGACATGGCTACAAGAGGACCAGGGCTGGGAACTGAATATTCAGGGGTACACAACGTATAGAAAAGACAGACAGGTGGGCAGAGGGGGTGGGGTTGCTCTGTTGGTAAAGAATGATATTCACTCCCTTGCAAGGGGTGACATAGAATCAGGAGATGTAGAATCAGTATGGATAGAAATGAGGAATTGTAAGGGTAAAAAGACCCTAATGGGAGTTATCTATAGGCCCCCAAACAGTAGCCTCGACATAGGGTGCAAGTTGAATCAGGAGATAAAATTGGCATGTCGCAAAGGTAATGCTACGGTGGTTATGGGAGATTTCAACATGCAGGTAGACTGGGAAAATCAGGTTGGTAATCGAACCCAGGAAAGGGAGTTTGTGGAGTGTCTCCGAGATGGATTCTTAGAACAGCTTGTACTGGAGCTTACCAGGGAGAAGGCAATTCTGGATTTAGTGTTGGGTAATGAACCTGATCTGATAAGGGAACTCAAGTTAAAAGAGCCATTAGGATGCAGTGATCACAATATGATAAGTTTTACTCTACAAATTGAGAGGGAGAAGGGAAAATTAGAAGTGTCAGTACTACAGTATAGCAAAGGGGATTACAGAGGCATGAGGCAGGAGCTGGCCAGATTTGACTGGAAGGAGGCCCTAGCAGGGAAGATGGTGGAACAGTAATGGCAGGTATTCCTGGGAATAATGCAGAAGTTGCAGGATCAATTTATCCCAAAGAGGAGGAAAGATTCTAAGGGGAGTAAGAGGCATCCGTGGCTGACAAGGGAAGTCAAGGACAGCATAAAAATAAAAGGGAAGAAGTATAACATAGCAAAGAAGAGTGGGAAGACAGAGGATTGGGACTCTTTTAAAGAGCAACAGAAGATAACTAAAAAGGCAATACGGGGAGAAAAGATGAGATACGAGGGTAAACTAGCCAATAATATAAAGGAGGATAGTAAAAGCTTCTTTAGGTATGTGAAGAGGAAAAAAATAGTCAAGGCAAATGTGGGTCCCTTGAAGACAGAAGCAGGGGAATTTATTATGGGGAACAAGGAAATGGCAGACGAGTTGAACCGGTACTTTGGATCTGTCTTCACTAAGGAAGATACAAACAATCTCCCAGATGTTCTAGTGGCCAGAGATCCTAGGATGACGGAGGAACTGAAGGAAATCCACATTAGGCAGGAAATGGTGTTGGGTAGACTGATGGGACGGAAGGCTGATAAATCCCCAGTGCCTGATGGTCTGCATCCCAGGGTACTTAAGGAGGTGGCGCTAGAAATTGTGGACGCATTGGTGATCATTTTCCAATGTTCTATAGATTCAGGATCAGTTCCTGTGGATTGGAGGGTAGCTAATGTCCCACTTTTTAAGAAACGGCAAATTATAGACCAGTTAGTCTGATATCAGTGGTGGGGAAGATGCTGGAGTCAATTATAAAAGACGAAATTGCGGAGCATTTGGATAGTAGTAACACGATCGTTCCGAGTCAGCATGGATTTACGAAGGGGAAATCATGCTTGACTAATCTTCTGGAATTTTTTGAGGATGTAACTTGGATTTGACAGGGAGAGCTAGTGGATGTGGTGTGCCTCGACTTTCAGAAAGCCTTCGACAAGGTCCCACGTAGGAGATTAGTGGGCAAAATTAGAGAACATGGTATTGGGGGTAGGGTACTGACATGGATAGAAAATTGGTTGGCAGACAGAAAGCAAAGAGTGGGGATAAATGGGTCCCTTTCGGAATGGCAGGCAGTGACTAGTGGGGTACCGCAAGGCTCGGTGCTGGGACCGCAGCTATTTACAATATACATTAATGACTTGGATGAAGGGATTAAAAGTACCATTAGCAAATTTGCAGATGATACAAAGCTGGGTGGTAGTGTGAACTGTGAGGAAGATGCTATGAGGTTGCAGGGTGACTTGGACAGGTTGTGTGAGTGGGCGGTTGCATGGCAGATGCAGTTTAATGTGGATAAGTGTGAGGTTATCTACTTTGGTGGTAAGAATAGGAAGGCAGATTATTATCTGAATGGTGTCAAGTTCGGAAAAGGGGACGTACAATGAGATCTGGGTGTCCTAGTGCATCAGTCACTGAAAGTAAGCATGCAGGTACAGCAGGCAGTGAAGAAAGCCAATGGAATTCTTGGCCTTCATAACAAGAGGAGTTGAGTAAAGGAGCAAAAAGATCCTTCTGCAGTTGTACAGGGCCCTAGTGAGACCGCACCTGGAGTACTGTGTGCAGTTTTGGTCTCCAAACTTGAGGAAGGATATTCTTGCTATTGAGGGCATGCAGTGTAGGTTTACTAGGTTAATTCCCGGAATGGCGGGACTGTCATATGTTGAAAGACTGGAGCGACTAGGCTTGTATACACTGGAATTTAGGATGAGAGGGGATCTTATCGAAACATATAAGATTATTAAGGGGTTGGACACGTTAGAGGCAGGAAACATGTTCCCAATGTTGGGGGAGTCCAGAACCAGGGGCCACAGTTTAAGAATAAGGGGTAGGCCATTTAGAACGGAGATGAGGAAAAACTTTTTCAGTCAGAGAGTTGTAAATCTGTGGAATTCTCTGCCTCAGAAGGCAGTGGAGGCCAATTCTCTGAATGCATTCAAGAGGGAGCTAGATAGAGCTCTTAAGGATAGCGGAGTCAGGGGGTATGGGGAGAAGGCAGGAACGGGGTACTGATTGAGAATGATCAGCCATGATCACATTGAATGGCGGTGCGTACAGGTTCGAAGGGCCGAATGGCCTCCTCCTGCACCTATTGTCTGTTGTCTATTCCCTGCATATCCATGTGCCTATCTAAAAGCCCCTTAAACACCACTATGGTATCTGCCTCCACCACCACCCCTGGCAGCATGTTCCAGGTAGCCACCGCCCTCTGTGTAAAGAAATTGTCCGCACATCTCCTTTAAACTTTGCCCCTCTCACCTTGGAGTTATGCCCTCTGGTATTTGATATTTCAACATTGGGGAAAGGTTTCTGGTTGTCTATTGGTTGGAACTGATGTCGTTGTGCAGGCTTTACTGACATTCACTGCCTTCTCCAACTGCCTGGGTCTCAGGAGGCTGTGAAGGGTTAACCACTTACTCCCTGTCATCGGTTCCCACGCCTACATTTACACTGAACCAATCTGTGCAAATAGTTCACAGCCTGCCCCCCTCCCACCCTCACCAGGGCCCTCCAGCAGTTTATTGTCAGATGGTGCACTGAAATTCCTTGTTCACATCAAGCTTACAGAGTAAACAGTGTATATAAATAATAAATACAATGAGCGCAAAACACTGGAATGGTGCAAGATGGTCAGGCAAAAAACTAGCAGTGCAAACGATTAGTTTAGATTAGTTTAGATTAGCTTAATTTAGTTTAGTATTGTCATGAGTACCGGGGTACAATGAAAAGATTTTGTTTGCATGCTAACCAGTCGAAGAAAAGACCAGACATGAACATAATCAAGCCGTCCACAATGCACAAAGCATAAACAATAGACAATAGACAATAGGTGCAGGAGGAGGCCATTCGGCCCTTCGAGCCAACACCGCCATTCAATGTGATCATGGCTGATCATTCTCAATCAGTACCCCGTTCCTGCCTTCTCCCCATACCCCCTGACTCCGCTATCTTTAAGAGCTCTATCCAACTCTCTCTTGAATGCATTCAGAGAATTGGCCTCCACTGCCTTCTGAGGCAGAGAATTCCACAGATTCACAACTCTCTGACAGAAAAAGTTTTTCCTCATCTCAGTTCTAAATGGCGTACCCCTTATTCTTAAACTGTGGCCCCTTGTTCTGGACTCCCCCAACATTGGGAACATGTTTCCTGCCTCTAACGTGTCCAACCCCTTAATAATCTTATACGTTTCGAGGATACATTTAGCGCAATATAAAGTCTGATTTAAGAAAGATCAGGTCTCCAGTGAGGTAAATGGGAGGTCAGCTGATTATTAATGTTCATTAATGGATTAACTGAAGGAGGTAGAGTTCAGAGTAAGAGTGTATGGCAGCATAGTCCGTGAATGCGGTGTGAAAACTAACATCCAGGTTCAGGAACAGCTTCATCCCTACAGTCAGTCAGCTATTCAACACTACAACCTCAAATAACCTCCGAACTACATAGACCATTATTGTTATTATTGCCCTATTATTATTTATTTTTGTGTGTGTGTACATAATCTGTATATGTGTGTATTTGTGAGTGTGTGTATATGAACACACACTGAACTGTTCTTTTCTCTCTCGTTTATTATATTGTTTACAGTGCACTATGTTTACATTTTGTGTTCTGCTGTCATTGTCAAGAATGTCATTGTTCCATCTGGGACATACGACAATAAAACACTCTTGACTCTTGAAAGAGGTGATTGGTTCAGGAGTCTGATAGCAGTGGGGAAGAAACTGTTCTTAAGTCTTGATGTCCAGGCTTTCAAGCTCCTGTATCTTCTCCCAGAAGGTAGAAGAGAGAAAGAGAACGACCAGTGTGGCAGCATCCATGATGGTGATCCCAGCCTTCCTGATGCAACACTCCATAAAGATGGACTGGACGGAAAGGAAGTGACCAGCCTGTGATGGACTGGGCTGTGTTCATCGATCTCTGTAGGTTCAGGCAGCCAAGAGCAGAACAGTGGCCAAACCAGACTGAGATGCATCCACTCAGAATACTTTCTGTTGCGTATCTGTAGAAGATTGAGTATAAGAAAATAACTGCAGATGCTGGTACAAATCGAAGGTATTTATTCACAAAATGCTGGAGTAACTCAGCAGGTCAGGCAGCATCTCAGGAGAGAAGGAATGGGTGACGTTTCGGGTCGAGACCCTTCTTCAGACTGATGGAGATTCTTCAGACTGATGAAGATTGAGAGAATCCTCGTGAATCTTCTCAGAAGCCTGGGAAAGTAAATAGGCTAAAGAGTATTTTTTGATCGCCATATCAGTGTGAAGGGCCCAGGTTAGGTTGCTGTGATACGGATGGCCAGGAACAAGAAACTGTTGACCATCTCTACAGCAGCTCTGTTGGTGAGGACAGCCTCTCACTGCCTTGGGTCACAACCAAGTCTGTCATCTTGCCGATGTAAGGGCTAGGTTGTTCTTGCACCATCACACAAGGCTCTAGATCTTCTTCCTGTACTCTGTCTCATCGTTGTTGCAGTTCCTGTCAACAACAGTCATATCATCAACAAATTCAAAGATCAAGTTGGCACTTTACTTAGCCCAATAGTCCCAGATGTACAAGGAGCAGAGCAGGGGACTGGGCACACAGCCCTGAGGAACGTTGGTGTTGAGGGTCAGGGTGGAGGAAATGTTGTGGCCAGCTCTGACCGACTGAGGTCTGCCGGTCAGGAAGCAGTGTGGGTCCCATGGACAAGGTCCAGGGGCTGAGCGATCAACTTATTCTGCACCATTGGCGGCAATCACAGCGTAAAGTTGCATGACTGTGCCTTTATAAATATGAGTCAAGGAATTAATAATGAGCAAAATAAGGGAAGTACGTGACTTTATAATGAAGGCTAAATTATGCCACTGTGTTAATTTATTCTCATGTTCCTGAACCTGCTGCTCCAGAATTGTACACGTACTTTTATATTTCCTGAGTGTACTGAGGTGGTGTGATCGTTCTAGGTTGACAGGGAGCTAGTCTGAAACACAGAGTGCTGGAGTAACTCAGCGGGTCAGGCAGCATCTGTGGAGAACATGGATAGGTGACGTTCAAGGTTTGGACCCTTCAGGTGCCTGGAATAGGTCAGCCATGATCACGTTGAGTGACGGGGCAGGCTCAATGGGCCGAGTGGCCTCACCCTGCTCCTACCTTTGGGTTCTTGAGTCCATTCCACTTCCAGAACATTCCAAAGCACTGCCCCGCCAATCATTATCATGTATCTGTACACTGTGCACGGCTCGATTGTAATCATGTACTGTCTTTTCGCTGACTGGTTAGCACGCAACAAAAGCTTTTCACTGTACCTCGGTACACGTGACAATACACTGAACTAAACGTAATCAGTCTGAAGAAGGGTCTCGACCCAAAACATCACCTATTCCTTCCCTCCAGAGATGCTGCCTGTCCTGCTGAGTTACTCCAGCTTTTTGTGTCTATTTTCGGTTTAAACCAGCATCTGCAGTTCCTTCCACACATCCTTCCTCAGATATGGGGCCCAGAACTGCTCACAATATTAGTCAGAAACACCAGGGATATGTCCACAGCCCATCCTGCAACCAGAGCAGCTGAGGATCAGGCACTGGACGGCTGGTGACCAGAAACTCAGCTCAGAATCACGCACTGGACAGCTGAGCCAGGCTGCTGCCTGCCAGGGAGACAGCGGAGAGCAGCAGAGATGGGGGAGCTAAGGAAGGGTTCCGACCCAGAGATGCTGCCTGACCCACTGAGTTACTCCAGCACTCTGTGAAACGTCACCTACCCATGTTCTCCACAGATGCTGCCTGACCCACTGAGTTACTCCAGCACTCTGTGAAACGTCACCTATCCATGTTCTCCACAGATGCTGCCTGACCCGCTGAGTTACTCCAGCACTCTGTGAAACGTTACCTATCCATGTTCTCCACAGATGCTGCCTGACCCGCTGAGTTACTCCAGCACTCTGTGAAACGTTACCTATCCATGTTCTCCACAGATGCTGCCTGACCCACTGAGTTACTCCAGCACTCTGTGAAACGTCACCTATCCATGTTCTCCACAGATGCTGCCTGACCCGCTGAGTTACTCCAGCACTCTGTGAAACGTTACCTATCCATGTTCTCCACAGATGCTGCCTGACCCGCTGAGTTACTCCAGCACTCTGTGAAACGTTACCTATCCATGTTCTCCAGAGATGCTGCCTGACCCACTGAGTTACTCCAGCACTCTGTGTCCAGCTGCTGTCAGTGTCTGGGCAAAAGCCATGGATTCGAGCTCTGCATTATAATTCCTAAAGAAACTATTGTGCACCATGACTTGGTAATTGAAGGGAACTGCAAACACATCTCTCCGCTTCAGTTTATTTTGAGAAATACTTTAGAATTAAACCAAATTGAGGGCCTCCACAGTTTTTACATTTTAATTAGAGTTTCATGTTGTTGTTAACTTTCAATTACCTCATTAAATCCACTCAAAAGTTACTGCAGATTTAATTCCATACATGTTTGAATGCCAGAAGAATTAAAAGCAGAGTGAAATTAAAGGATTATGCCCTGCATAGATTTGCACATTAAAAAGCCACAAGAAAGGTATTTAGGGTGGGAAGATGGTGCAGGGAGCCTTGAGAAATACAAAAAGGGAACTGTGTCTCTCTCATTCCAGTTAATAAACGTCACAGAGACCGCAGAGGGGAGACCACAACGATAATCAGTGATTATTGTTATTTTAGTTGAGTTTAGTTTATTGTCATGTGTAACGAGGTACATTGAAAAGCTTTTGTTGCGTGCTAACCAGTCAGCAGAAAGACAATGCATAATTACAGTCGAGCCGTCCGCAGTGTGCAGATACAGGATAAAGGGAATTACATGAATAACGTTCAGTACAAAATAATGTCCAGTACAGTCTGATAGACAATAGACAATAGGTGCAGGAATAGGCCATTCAGCCCTTCGAGCCAGCACCGCCATTCAATGCGATCATGGCTGATCACTCTCCATCAGTACCCCGTTCCTGCCTTCTCCCCATACCCCCTCACTCCGCTATCCTTAAGAGCTCTATCCAGCTCTCTCTTGAAAGCATCCAACGAACTGGCCTCCACTGCCTTCTGAGGCAGAGAATTCCACACCTTCACCACTCTCTGACTGAAAAAGTTCTTCCTCATCTCCGTTCTAAATGGCCTACCCCTTATTCTTAAACTGTGGCCCCTTGTTCTGGACTCCCCCAACATTGGGAACATGTTTCCTGCCTCTAATGTGTCCAATCCCCTAATTATCTTATATGTTTCAATAAGATCCCCCCTCATCCTTCTAAATTCCAGTGTATACAAGCCCAATCGCTCCAGCCTTTCAACATACGACAGTCCCGCCATTCCGGGAATTAACCTAGTGAACCTACGCTGCACGCCCTCCATAGCAAGAATATCCTTCCTCAAATTTGGAGACCAAAACTGCACACAGTACTCCAGGTGCGGTGATCAAAGATAGTCCAAGGGTCACCAATGGGATAGATGGTAGTTTAGGAAGGAACTACAGAGGCTGGTTTAAACCAAAGATAGACACAAAAAGCTGGAGTAATAGCAGGACTCAATAGCAATTCATTCTTCCCTTGCACAATTATAGCATGGAATAGTCTTCACCCTACTATAGTTATTCAACCAGACGCCACTACATTTAAGGCAGCTCTTCTCCAAGAAGCCCTTCTTGCTTAAGTCCATACTCCGCCACCTCCAGTTTAAATTCCATTTGGAATATTTTGGAGAACCAAGTACCAAAAACCAAGGACAGGCAGTATCTCTGGAGAGAAGGAATGGATGACGTTTCAGGTCGAGACCCTTCTTCAAATGGTAGATGGTAGGTCAGGACTGCTCTCTAGTTGGTGAGAGGATGGTGCAGTTGCCTTTAACAGCTGAAACTGTCCCTGAACCTGGAGGTGAGTGTTTGGCGGAGGTGGTGGAACCTGGGCTCCACTCTTGCATCTCGAGGATCTGTGATTGCCTCATGATGCCTCCCCCATCGATCACACCTGTCCTACTCACTTGTGCAAGTCGCCAATACTGAGAGAGTGCACAGTTTCAGGGGACATCATCCTTTAGGCTAGACTTCATTTCAATCTGCCTCCCAAGCAGGAACCATTATAAAACATTTGGAGAGTGACATTTGCAGGACAGATTCAGAGGGATACGGGCCAAACACAGACAGGTGGGACTGGTGTAGATGGGGCATGTTGGTCGGCGTGGACATGTTTGGCCAAAGGGTCTGTTTCCATGGTGATGCGAGGGGTAGTCTGTGGTGTTCTGTTGCCGTGGTGGGATGAGGGCCATGCGGGTCGGCTAGCAAGCTGATAATGCGTTCACATTTGTGGAGCTCTCAGCATGTTGCCTGTACCTCACGGGGCAAGCACTATGTTCTGGGATGTCGTGAGCCTGTGAAAGGCCTCTCTCATTCCTTGGCCAGAGTTAAATTGTAGTTTTTGGTGAGCACAAGAGGGGCACATGACTTTGTTCTGAAGTCTACACTATAATGTGCTTGCTAATCATTGCACAGTTCACGGCAGTCAACATCTGCCTCTTATTACAGCCTGCATTCAATATTATCCATCATTAGCCAATGCAAAGTAGTCACTAATGGCAGTTTGCACTGCTTGTTTAGATACAAATAACTGCCTCATCATCCAGCAGAATTGCTCCAACAGCCCAGGATTTATTGAGGTGGGAGAGGAAGGGAGCAGGTGAAAGTGCCAAACACACTACGCTAGCAATTTTAGATTTTTTTTTTTTTTAGATTTAGAGATACAGCGCGGAAACAGGCCCTTCGGCCCACTGAGTCCGCTCCACCCAGCGATCCCCGCACATTAACACTATCCTACACACACTAGGGACAATTTTTACATTTACCCAGTCAATTAACCTACATACCTGTACGTCTTTGGAGTGTGGGAGGAAACCGAAGATCTCGGAGAAAACCCACGCAGGTCACGGGGAGAACGTACAAACTCCGTACAGACGGCGCCCGTAGTCAGGATCGAAACTGAGTCTCCGGTGCTGCATTCGCTGTAAGGCAGCAACTCTACCGCTGCGCCACCGTGCCGCCCACTTCAGAGCTACAGAGCTAAACACGTGAAGGAACGAGAAATGGGGCCGTGCATATGATGCCTGGACTGGATGTTTACAGAGAGGCTGAGAGAGGCAGGGATGAGCAAGGACATGGGAAGCCTGAAGTCCCACACCACCAGGTTCAGAGACAGATACTTCCCATCAGATAGTACTGCAGATACTACCATTGGGCAGGAGGTACAGAATGCTGAAGTCACACACCACCAGGTTCAGAGACAGATACTTCCCATCAGATAGTACTGTAGATACTACCATTGGGCAGGAGGTACAGAATGCTGAAGTCCCACACCACCAGGTTCAGAGACAGATACTTCCCATCAGATAGTACTGTAGATACTACCATTGGGCAGGAGGTACAGAAGGCTGAAGTCCCACACCACCAGGTTCAGGAATAGCGACTTGCCTACAACCATCAGGTTTTTGAACCGACCGGCACACCCCTGAATAAGAGTTGGTCTTGGCATGATGCTCGGCACAGACATTGTGGGCTGCACTGTTCTATGTTCTATGAATGGTTTGGACAGAAATTCCCAGAATGTGATCAGACAGAAACTAGAAGGCAATTTAAACAAAGACTTGCCTTTTATTTGGGGATGCAAATCACAGCCATGTGGATGTAGAGAGTGGTTTAATGTTTGGGTGTGGAGCTGACTTTGTCAGGCAGTAGTATCACCGCACCCCAACTGCTGCTGGATGTAATGACTCTGGAACCTGACTCGGCATGCCTGCATGGGTTCAGTAATACATCTCAGCAGCTCCCTTGTCCCAGAGACAGAGGTTTGTGGGTTCACATCGCACTCCGGAGCCTACAGGTTGACATTGCAGTTAGACACAAAGAGCTGGAGTAACTCAGCGGGACAGGCAGCATCTATGGAGAGAAGGAATGGGTGACGTTTCAGGTCGAGACCCTTCTTCAGACAAGGTCCTGACATTGCAGTGATGGTGTTAGAGGGACTGCTTCATTCAGCTGTAAAACCAAGGTTCAGCGGGCCCTCTAAAGAAGGTGTCCACATTGGGGCAACACGGTCATGCAGCAGGTAGAGCTGCTGTCTCACAGCGCCAGACACCCGGGATTGATCCTGACCTCGGGTACTGTCTATGCGGAGTTTGTACCCGTGACCACGTGGGTTTTCTCCAGGTGCTCCAGTTTCTTCCCACATTGTAAAGATTTGTAGGTTAATTGGCTTCTGTAAATTGCCCCTCGTGTGTAGGGAGTGGATGAGAAAGTGGGATAACGTAGAACTGGTGTGAGCGGGTGACCGCTGGTCTGGCAGGAACTGCAGATGCTGGTTTATACCAAAGATGGACACAAAATGCTGGACCAACTCAGCGGGACAGGCAGCATCTCTGGAGAGGAATGGGTCACTAGACCCTGGACTGAAGAAGGGTGTCGATCCGAAACGTCACCCATTCCTTCTCTCCAGATGCTGCCTGTCCCACTGAGTTACTCCAGCATTTTGTGTCTATGATCGATGGTTGGCATGGACTCGGTGGGCCGAAGGGCCAGTTTCCATGCTGGATCGCTAAGTAAACTAAGATCCGTGGCCACTCCTTTGAAGTGCAGTAATCTCCAGTGTCATTGTCTTATTGTGGGATCTTGATACGTGACATTAACTGCTTTGATTCCTCAAATAAAACAGTAAAATGACCTCAAATGTACCTTGTTTTCTGTAATAAAATGCGTTGGTATATCCTGAGAGTGAAAGTTGCTGCCCAAACTAAACCCCTTTTGGAATAATAACTATTTCTCTGCCCTCTCTGTAGACCTGTAAACTATTTATGTTCATTTCCTTTTGTAACGTTGCTACTGAATCTCTGATATTGCACTCCAAGTGGCAACATCCTTCAATGCAGAGTTCTCCTCATTTCCACCTCACTCTCTCCCGTTTGTTGATGATTTACTACCATTGTACCATATGGATGTCATGGGTTATGGGGAGAAGGCAAGAGAATAGGGTTAGGAAGGAGAGATGGATCAGCCATGATTGAATGGTGTAGTAACTTGATGGGCCAAATGGCCTAATTCTGCTCCTATCACTTATGACCTTACGACCATAAAGTACCGTACCGATTATTTTGAGGTCGAGGTTTCAAGGTCAGTTTATTGTCACATGTACCAATTAAGGTAGTGAAATTCAAAGTCTATCTTCTGATCTGGTCCGGGTCTGCCAGCAAAAGGTTTCTGCTTCCAGCAAAATCCCTCGAACATTTGAATATTAAATCTCAACACCTTCTTTACACTGAAGATAGACTCAAAATGCTGGATTTAACCAGCATCTGCAGCTCCTTCCTATACCTTCTCACTGCTCTCCCCCTCTATACCAGTCTGCAGAGTGTTTTAATGCTGACTTTGTCTGTGATGTGGACATTCAATTGTTCTGGAGCGTTGCTGTGTTTAATTCATTTGTTGGCAACATAACTTCACGACAGCTTTACAAATACACATTTTCCAGGGACTGCAATGTGTTAGACCAAAGAGAAAACACTGCCCTCAACAGCTCTCCTGCAATGCTTTTGTCCTTTTGTGTTTATCTGGGGAGGTTTCCTGCCTTTTGTCCCAATTATGCATCGACAGACAGTGATTCTGTGGATCGTGGTGTCAGTGCAGCCTCTGGGACTTTGCAGAGATTGATGTGGACCATACATGCACTGCCTCGTTACTGCAGTGGGAGAGTCACAGGAGCACCTCACACAGTGCGCACACATACGTGCACATACACATACGTGCACATTCACACATACGCGCGCACATACACACATATGTACATACACATGCGCACACACGTGCACATATACACACACACGTACGTGCACACACACACATGCACATATACGTGCACATACACATACACACATACGCGCATTCACACATGCACATACATAGGCGCACATGCACACATACACATATGTACTCATACACATGCACACACTCACACACGTGCGCACATACATACTCACACATGTGCGCACATACATACACTCACACACATACACACGCACTCACAGGCATACACACACATGCACGCATAGGCATACACACACACACACATCCTCACACACACTCACGTAAACACACTCACACTCACACATGCACACAGACACAAACGCACGCATCCCCAAACACACACACAAACGGATAGCTGACGCTGAACCACAGGAGACTTAGTGAACACAGCCACACGATTACAATGGGAAGATTTACGGAACCTCCAAAGAGATGTTAATGTCCTGGGAGTTAAAGTTAAGAGAGGGTTTTGCAGACCTGAGTACTTTGGCAGTTCACGGCCGAGCTTAAATTGGTGAAGTGATTAAATGGGGACAAGACTCTAAAGAACTCATAGCACAAGAGGTGTAAATTGTGGGGTCAATTCATTCATAATCATAAGTAGGCTTGATATTTTTGTGTACATGACACTTGGATTGTGCTCTCCTAAGAAACCCTGGTTATGCCATTCACAGCAAAAGCATTTTCAGAAACCTGGAACAGATTGTATCAGATCCTCTGAGGAGGGGATGGGTGGGGGAAATGGGGAAGGGATGGGATGGGGTTTGGAGGATGGGGTGAGGGGCTGGGATGGAGGGGATGGGGTGGGGTGGGATGGAGGGGATGGGGTGGAGGGGGTGGGGAGGAGGGGATGGGGTGGGGTGGACGGGGTGGGGTGGACGGGATGGGATGGAGGGGATGGGATTGGGGGTTGGGGTGGAGGGGATGGGATGAGATGGGATGGAGGGGATGGGATGGGGTGGGGTGGAGGGGATGGGGTGGAGGGGCTGGGGCTGGGGTGGATACGACAGCCCAGAAGAATCCACCAACATCTCCTGGCACATATTACCAATGGAGACACAAGAGGCTGCAGATGCTGGATTCTTCAGCAAAACACAAACTGGTGCAGGAACTCAAGAAGTCAGGCAACATCTGTGGAGGGTATGACCAGGCAATGTTTCAGGTCAGGACCCTTCTTCAGACATCTATTAAGGTTCTGACTAACCGAGTAAGCCATTGGCGAGGCTGTAGGATGAGCCACCAGTGAGACGGGGCTACAACAAGATACACTCGGATTGCAATTGCCCTCCAGAAACATTTGTGAATGTTAACTGATCACCAGGCGGCTTTACGAAGCTGTCTGAAAGGTCCCTACACGAGTCATCATCTGACCATTCCCTCCACAGATGCTGTGTAGATGAAGTGTGTCGCTCTGTCCCTCCCCCACACAAGTCGTTGTTCCAGCTTCAAAGCCGTCTTGTTGAGTCTCATTGCCTGTAACTCGTTTTCACCTAACCCACACCAAACAATGGCCTGTTTCCTTTATCATTACATTTTTGCACATCTTTCATTCATTTGTTCTATATCTCTCTACTTCACCGTCTACAGTATATCTCTCGTTTTCCTTTCCCCTGACTCAGTCTGAAGAAGGGTCTCGACCCGAATCGTCACCCATTCCTTCTCTCCAGAGATGCTGCATGTCCCGCTGAGTTACTCCAGCTTTTGTGTCTATCTTCCCTCCACAGATGCTGCCTGACTCACCAAGTTCCTCCAGCACTCTGTGTTTTGCCCAAGATCCAAGCATCTGCGGTTCCTTGTCGGCTTTATGAATGCCAGCTTTTCTATTCTGAGATTGAGATCTGCCTCATGGTGAAGGCATGAGATGGAGGATTTGATTGGACATCTGGATTACATCTCAGTCCTGCACTACCCAATCACATTGAGCGCTTGGCAGCAAGATGTCTGCCCACCTTCCCACACAATTTATTTTCATTATCTCTTCGCTGGGACAGTTTCCCAGAATTTGTGGACCTGAAACTTCAAAAAGACTTAATCAGCATTAAACACTTCCAGATGCACATCCACTCCGTCATGCTGACTCATCACCAGCTTCAAGATGACCCAACCATAAAACACCTGCTCCACTTCTTAACCAACAGCAAGGAGAAATAGAATTTAGACACAATGCTGAAGTAATTCAGCAGGACAGGCAGCATCTCTGGAGAGAAGGAATGGGTGACGTTACAGGTCGAGGCCCTTCCTCAGATTAGAAATAGAATTTATTTTACGCACACCCACACACACACGGATAAGTGCCTGGAATGAGAGGCACAGATAGGGTAGACAGTCAGAACCTTGTTCCTCAGATAGAAATGTCAAAGACTGGAGGGCGTAGCTTTAAGATGAGAGGACCTAAGTTTAAAGGTGATGTGCAAGTGATATTATTTTTTACACAGAGGGTGGTGGATACCTTGGAATGGGCTGCCAGGGGTGGAGGCAGATACGATAGTGGTGTTTGTTTCAGAGGCTTTGAGGGGGGATGGAGTTTGAGTTTAAGAGGGGATGGAGGGATATGGATCATGTACGTTTAACTTGACGCCATGTTCAGTATGGACACTGTGGGCCAAAGGGCCTATTCCTGTGTTGTACTGTCCTATAACACTGCCAGGGGAGGTGGTAGAAGCAGATGCATTAGCAACATGTAAGAGGCTTCTAAACAAGCACATGTACACATCTGGGTGCAGGTAGATAGGGTTAGTTTATCTTGGCATCATGTGTAAGAAAGAACTGCAGATGCTGGTTTAAATCGAAGGTAGACCCAAAATGCTGGAGTAACTCAGCTGGACAGGCAGCATCTCTGGAGAGCAGGAATGGGTGACGTTTCGGGTCGAGACCCTTCTTCAGACTGAGTCCCGACTCGAAATGTCACCCATTCCTTCTCTCCAGAGATGCTGCCTGTCCCGCCCGCTGAGTTACCCCAGCATTTTGGGTCTACCTTGGCATCATGTTCAGCGTAGATATTGTGGGCTAAAGGATCTGTTCCTGTGCTGCGCTGTTCAATGTTAAAATTCAGCAGAGTTTTAATTAACGGCAGGACAGGCTAAAGAGGCCAACAGACTCCCCTCCTCGAGTTTAAACACCTCCTCTGCCGATTATTGCAACAACTACACGAGGCGGTTGGTGCTTTATCGTCTGAGGCAGAGGTTGGGGCAGCTCTGAAGGACGAGAGTGCACCATCTGTATCAACAGACACTACCGGGAAGGGGGCAAGGCATGAAACAGGCTCCACATGCAGGAAGAGGCGGATGCCAAAGCATTCCGTGAGCACAGGCCCACAGGTTCCGAAGTGGAACATTTCTGGAAATGTGCTCCTCAAAATAAAATTAATGGCAGCTGTCATTGCCCCTAGCAACTCAGCTGTCTGTAAAACCCACTTACATTCCCAGACAAAGCACTTAGTCATATTGCACAGAAACAGGCCCTTCAGCCCCACACGTCCACGCCAACCAACACGCCCCATCTATATCCCATTTGCCTGCGTTCGGCCCATATCCCTCTAAATCTTTCCTAACCATGTACCTGTCTAAATATCTTTTAAATGTTATTAATGTACCTGCCTCAACTACCTCCTCTAACAGTCCGTTCCACACACCCACCTGAGTCGCCCCTCAGGTTCTTATTACATATTTCCCTTCTCGCCTTAAACCTATATCTTCTGGTTCTTGATTCCCCTACTCTGGGGGTAAAAGATTCACCATATCAATTCCCCTCGTGATTTAATACACCTCTATAAATGAACAGGGGTGAAGGATGGGGAGGTTGCAGATGGACAAGAAACAAAGCCATGGGCAGAGCTGTAGGTGGGGAATTATTGTTTGCTTGGTTTTTTCGTGTGTACATATGTGTTGTATATTATACATGATCTATCTATAGGTGTATTTGTGAGTATGAACTTTTTCCTCTCTTGTTTATTATATTGTTTAGTGTAGAATGTTTAGATATGCTGTGATGTTGCTGCACTGTTCTATCAGGGACACATGACAATGAGACACGACTCTTCATTTACAGTGGAGTGAGTCAGCCAAGAGACCTCACTGCAGACAGCAGTAAGGGGCCAGTGAGTATGAGGCCGCGTGCTGACAATATGCAATCCGTGTGCAGCCAAGGATGAATGAAGATCTCTGCAGGGCAGGTAAATAATCCAATCAGCCTCCTGTACCACGGCAGCTGAATGATTGTACTTCAGCAAGTTAGTATTTAAGACCTGTAATGTTTATTGACATTACAAAATCAATGTAAAATAAACAGTTTTTAATATGTAAAGTGTCAGGGGTTTGAGGAGGTGGTGTTTAGGAACTGTTAGCATGGTTTTCTGGCGTTGCAATGATTCCCAGGGCAGCAGTGGCCGTCATCCCTACTTGTCAGCCTTCTGCTTTTTCTGCGGTACCTTCAGGATGGACAGTTTCTTGGGCGCGTTGTAGCTGGCCTTCATGGTGATGTCATGCTCAATCTTGTTCCTGATAGCAACCTCCAGCTCCTGCAGGGGAAGGTCAGAAACCAGAGATCAGACACATGCCGCACTGAACCCACTCATACCCACACTCATTACTGAACCCACTCATACCCACACTCATTACTGAACCCACTCATACCCACACTCATTACCTTTACAGTTAGGTTTATTATCAGTGTGCTGAGGTACAGTGAAGAGCTTTGTTTTGCATGCTATCCAATCAAATCAGAGAATAGTACACATGAATACTATCAAGCCAATCTCAAGTGCACTAGGTGGAGCATAGGGGAAGATACAGAGTGCAGAATATAGTTCTCAGCATTGTAGCGCACCAGTTGCAGGCTTGCCCGAGACACCCGTGGACAGGGAAACAGGTGTCTTCCCATTCCTCAACAATGCACACTAATGTTCAGCATTTTGAAGATGTAAAAAGGAAGCAAGGAACCGATCTGCGAGACTCTGGTGAAACACCAACAGTGGCCGTGAGTGTGTTGATGGCCAATGATCAGGTATGGTGTACTCAGCTGTGAGTTTGTGGTAGGGAACACGCCGACCAGGATCGCCAGTGGCAGCAGCTGGAGTCTAGGCCCAGGGTGCTGAATATCTCCCTTTAAACTCACGGAGTTCCGTCTAGTTTAGAGATGCAGCGCAGAAACAGGCCCTTCGGCCCACTGAGTCCACACCGACCAGCGATCCCCACACATGAACACTATCCTACACACACTAGGGACAATTAACACATACATCAAGCCAATTAACCTACAAGTGTTTGGAGTGTGGGAGGAAACCGAAGATCTCAGAGAAAACTAACGTGGTCAAGGGGAGAACGTACAAACTCCGTATAGAACGCACCCATAGTCGGGATCAAACCCGGATCTCTGGCGCTGAAAGCACTGTAAGGCAGCAACTCTACTGCTGCGCCACAGTGCCAAGTTGGATGGATGATTTATTATACTATTGTGTAATATGACAAAAAGATGATATTATTGGGAGTCACATCCTAGCATGGATAATCCACTGAGTACAACAGCCAGGAAATTATGTACACACCTGACGTGTCGCTTACAGTTCTAGACGCCTCATTACAGGAAGAATGTGCAAGGTTTGGAGAGGCTGACCGGAATGCTGCCTGGGTTGGGAGACATTAGCTATATGGTCGGAAAGAATTGAATAGTTTTTTCTGGAGTGCTGGAGGTTACTCCAGCATTTTGTGTCCATCTCCAGCTGCCTATCCTTGCTCACTGGCTACCTCTGCTGGCAGAACGACAGCACTGCAGGTGTGAACATTCATCCAGGGTGAGAACACAAATCGATCAAGTGTGTGGGTAGGGTCACAACCCAAAACGTCACCGATTGCTTTTCTCCAGAGATGCTGCCTATGCTGTCCGACCCGCTGACTTACTCCAGCCTTTTGTGCCTATTCACAAATAGACCAAGACGCGCTGCTATTTAGAGAATAATTAGCCCACAATCCCTGCTCCCGGGGGAATGCCGAGAGGAAGTGTTTCATCCCCTTGGTTGTCAGAACGGCAGGAACGTGGAACCTGCTGACGGGAGCGGCTGAAGGGAAGAGGGAAAAAACATCTTTGGGTAGGTGGATACTTGGGCTGTGCTGAGAGACACTAGACATGAGGGGTGTGGATTGGATGGCCCAAATGGCCTGGTTCTGGCCTTACATTCTCCGCAAGGCAACAGAGTTTTAGTTTAGTTTATATTGTCACGTGTACCGAGGTACAGCGAAAAGCTTTTTGTTGCGTGTTATCCAGTCAGCAGAAAGACTATACATGATTACAATCAAGTCCTCCAGTGTACAGCTATAGGATCAAGGGAATAATGTTTAGTGCAAGATAAAGTCAAGTAAAATTCAATTAAAGATAGGCTGAGAGTCTACAATGAGATAGGTAGGAGATCAGGACTGAGCGGATGGTTCAGCTGCCTGATAACAGCTGGGAATAAACTGCCCCAGAATCTGGAGGTGTGCATTTTCACACTTCTGTACCTCTTGCCTGATGGGAGACGATGAGGTTGTTTTGCATGATGGTCTGGGCTGCATTATTCCACCCACTCCCCCCTCTCTGCACCCTCCAGTCAGAGGAGAGAATCAACTCCTCGTCAATCTCATGCCAAAGCTTGTGTTTCTGCCGTAACTCGGTGACCAGCAGGCACAGAGTGAGTGGCATCGAGTGAGCTGCAGACACACTCTGTCCCTGCATCGTTCAATGCTCCAACTCTGCATAAGACTGGAGAGGCCAGGGTGGTGTGTACGGTTCTGACGTCACATTACAGGAAGCAGCGGCAGCAAGAGAGGGCATTAATGCCACACAGACTCAATGAGAGCGAGACCAAGCCGCACTGATCAGGAAGATCCACCTATTCTGTTTCTAAGCTTGATATTGATATTCTGTGACAGACACTTCCATGATGCAGTGTTTCCCAGGCACTGCTCCTGCGTGATCATACATGAATCAATTCCCAAGTAAATACCTTCTTCAGTTTCTGTTGTTTAATCACTTGCTTCTTTTTGGGAGCAATTACTCGCCCTGATGGGATCAAGAAACATCATCACAAGAGAGTTATCAACGCGATAGATCTTCTCAGTGCAACATCTTATACAGAATCCCACAAGGTTTATTAACATGTGCATTTAACACTATGTGTTCAGGCAGAACAGGTATATCACAAATTGTACTCATGCATCACACACAGATATTGTCTTTGCCCTGCAAGTATCAGCCTCAGCTCTGTGGAAGCAAGGGCCAGAGGATCATTTGGACAGGTACATGGATCGGAAAGGTTTAGAGGGATATGGGCTAAATGCAAGCAGGTGGGACTCGTGTAGATGGGGCACCTTGGTCAGCGCGGACAAGTTGGGCTGAAGGGGCGGTTTCCATGCTGTCTGACTAGAAGTCAAGTCCAGTATTGCAAAAATAAACTGCCAAAACAGAATTTCAGTTGGAGGAGGGCTTGATTGCTGGAGGTGGAGATTCAGATGTGGGTAAACGGACGACGTGTTTCTCAGTCTGGCCATCACCAAAAATAGGTCGCGAAGGTGATAAAGGGGGTGTGTGGAATGCTTGCCTTCATCAATTATGTGACTGAGGACAAGAGGTGGGATGTAATATTACAGTTGAACAAGACTGTTGGTGAGGGCGCTCTGCGTGCCGCGATGTAATATTACAGTTGAACAAGACTGTTGGTGAGGGCGCGCTGCGTGCTGCGATGGGCGCCGAGCTACAGGGAGGATGTGATTGAACTGCAGACGGTGCAGGAGAGATTGACAGCAGGGGTGGAGGGCTGGAGTTATCGGGAGAGACGTGGCCATTACCCCGAAACACTGAGGCTGAGAGGCGATTATAGAGCGAGGGGCAGAGAGTCTAAAACCTGAGGACACAGGTTTAAGGTGGGGGGGGGGGAGATTGAATAGGAATGTGAAGGATAATTTTTTCACACAGAGGATGGTGGGCATATTGGAACGAGTTGCCAGAGGAGATAGTTGAGGCTGGGAAATGTGCAGTCATGGGGGGAATGTGCAGTCATGGGGGAAATGTGCAGTCATGGGGGGAATGTGCAGTAATGGGGGAAATGTGCAGTCATGGGGGAAATGTGCAGTCATGGCCCAACGTTTAGTAAACAGGTGCATGGATAGGACAGGTTTGGAGGGATTTGGACCAGAAGCAGGCAGGTGGGACTAGTGTAGCTGGGACACGTTGGCCAGTGTGGGCAGGGGTGGGCAGGATGGGCCGAAGGGTGATTATAGAGGGGCAGAGTGTCTAAAACCCGAGGATGCAGGTTTAAGGTGGCGGGAGATTTAATAGGAATGTGAAGGATAACTTTTTCACACAGAGGATGGTGGGCATATTGGAACGAGCTGCTAAAGGAGGTAGTTGAGGCTGGGAAATGTGCAGTCATGGGGGAAATGTGCAGTCATGGACCAACGTTTAGTAAACAGACAGGTGCATGGATAGGACAGGTTTGGAGGGATTTGGACCAGACGCGGGCAGGTGGGACTAGTGTAGCTGGGACATGTTGGCCGGTGTGGGCAGGGTGGGCCGAAGGGCCTGTTTCCACAAATCCTTTCCATTCGTCACTTTAATTCACGTATCTTGTCCTGTTGACAAATTAATCTCCCTCCTGCTGGGATCAATAAAGTTCTATCATGTCAACAACGGAGCGGCCCCGAGACCCCCCCCCCCCGGTGACCAGCCACCCCCTGGTCTTTCTCCCCTCTCCCCCACCCCTCCCCTCCCCCTCTCTCTCCCCCCCTCCCCCTCTCTCTTTCCCCCCTCCCCCTCTCTCTTTCCCCCCTCCCCCTCTCTCTTTCCCCCTCCCTCTCTCTCTTTCTCCCCTCCCTCTCTCTTTCCCCCCTCCCTCTCTCTCTTTCCCCCCTCCCTCTCTCCCCTCCCCCTCTTCCCCCTCTTCCCCTCCCCCTCTCTCTCTCCCTCTCCCCCTCCCTCTCTCTCTCCCCCTCCCTCTCTCCCCCTCCCTCTCTTCCCCCTCCCCCTCTCTCCCTCCCCCCTCTCTCTCTTTCCCCCCTCCCCCTCCCTCTCTCCCCCTCCCCCTCCCTCTCTCCCCCTCCCCCCTCTTCCCCCTCCCTCTCTCCCCCTCCCCTTCCCTCTCTCCCCCTCCCCTTCCCTCTCTCCCCCCCACTCTCCCTCTCCCCCCTCCCTCTCTTCCCCCTCCCTCTCTTCCCCCTCCCTCTCTTCCCCCTCCCCTTCCCTCTCTCCCCCCCCACTCTCCCTCTCCCCCTCTCCCCCCTCCCTCTCTCCCCCCCCACTCTCCCCCTCTTCCCCTCCCTCTACTCCCCCCCCCCACTCTCCCCCTCTTCCCCCTCCCTCTCTCCCCCCTCCCTCTCTCCCCCCCCCACTCTCCCTCCCCCACTCTCCCTCTATCCCCCCCCACTCTCCCCCCTCCCCCACTCTTCCCCCTCCCCCTCTCTCCCCCTCCCTCTACTCTCCCCCCCCCCACTCTCCCCCTCTCTCCCCCTCCCTCTACTCTCCCCCCCCCCACTCTCCCCCTCTCTCCCCCTCCCTCTCTCCCCCTCCCCCTCTTCCCCCTCCCCTTCCCTCTCTCCCCCCTCCCTCTCTCCCTCTCCCCCCCCCCCACCCCTCCCCCCCCCACTCTCCCCCCCCCACTCTCCCCCCCCCCCACCCCTCCCCCCCCCCCTCTTCCCCCTCCCTCTCCCCCCTCCCTCTCTCCCCCCCCCCACTCTCCCTCCCCCCCTCTCTCTCCCCCCCCCCCCACTCTCCCCCTCTCACCTCCCTTCCTCAGCCCGCGGCTGTGGCCCCGATCCCCGCCCACCGGCCGCTTCCGCGCCGCCAGCTTGAACCGTCCCTGCGCCATGCCGCCCGTGGCCTGCCGGGATACTGGAGGTCCTCCAACGGGCAACGGGGAGGGACCAGCGCCCGGTCACGGGGAGGTCAGCCGCGGCGCATGCCGGGACAGAGAAGGTCAATCCACAGCGTCACAGATTGTAAAAGAATGGGGGGGGGGGGCTGGGGGAATGTGTAGTAATGGGGAAGGCGCAGTAATGGGGGAAGGCGCAGTAATGGGGGGAAGGCGCAGTAATGGGGGAAGGCGCAGTAATGGGGGGGAATGCGCAGTAATGGGGGGAAGGCGCAGTAATGGGGGGAAGGTGCAGTCATGGGGGAAATGTGCAGTAATGGGGAAAACGTGCAGTAAAGGGGGAAATGTGCAGTAATGGGGAAGGTGCAGTCATGGGGGAACGTGCAGTCATGGGGGAACGTGCAGTCATGGGGAAATGTGCAGTAATGGGGGGAACGTGCAGTCATGGGGGGGAACGTGCAGTAATGGGAGGAATGTGCAGTCATGGGGAAATGTGCAGTAATGGGGGGAACGTGCAGTCATGGGGGGGAACGTGCAGTAATGGGAGGAATGTGCAGTAATGGGGGAATGTGCAGTAATGGGAGGAACGTGCAGTAATGGGGGGAACGTGCAGTAATGGGGGGAACGTGCAGTCATGGGCGAACGTGCAGTAATGGGGGGAATGTGCAGTAATGGGGGGAATATTCAGTCATGGGGAAATGTGCAGTAATGGGGGAACGTGCAGTCATGGGGGGAATGTGCAGTAATGGGGGAACGTGCAGTGATGGGGGAATGTGCAGTGATGGGGGAATGTGCAGTAATGGGGGAAGGTGCAGTAATGGGGGAAGGTGCAGTAATGGGGGAAGGTGCAGTAATGGGGGAACGTGCAGTAATGGGGGGAATATTCAGTAATGGGGAACGTGCAGTAATGGGGGAAATGTGCAGTCATGGGGGGAATGTGCAGTAATGGGGGAACGTGCAGTGATGGGGGAATGTGCAGTAATGGGGGAAGGTGCAGTAATGGGGGAAGGTGCAGTAATGGGGGAAGGTGCAGGTAATGGGGGAAGGTGCAGTAATGGGGGAAGGTGCAGTAATGGGGGAAGGTGCAGTAATGGGGGGAATGTGCAGTAATGGGGGGAATGTGCAATAATGGGGGAACGTGCAGTAATGGGGGGAATGTGCAGTAATGGGGGGAATGTGCAGTAATGGGGCACGGGCAGGGCATCGTGGGACAGAGAAGGGCAGACAACAAATCACAGTCCAGGCCCTTCGGCCCACCCTGGCCACACCGGCCAACATGTCCCATCTATACTCGTCCCACCTGCCTGCGCTTAATCCAAATCGGTCCAAACCTGTCCTATCCATGTACCTGTCCAACTGTTTCTTAAACATTGGGATAGTCCCTGCCTCAACTACCTCCTCTGGCAGCTTGTTCCATACTCCCTGTGTGAAAAGTTACCCCTCGCATTCCTATTAAATCTTTTCCCCTTCACCTTGAACCTATGTCCTCTGGTCCTCTATTCCCCTGCTCTGGGCAAGAGACTCTGCATCAACCCGGTGCTATTGGAGTTTCAGTGAAAGCGAGTCACAACTTAAACTGCAGGATCGCACACCAGACATTCTCAAACACCTGCCTCCTGGAAACCATTCTAAAATAATTTCTGCACCTGCAGTTTAAAGCAGGAGGAGGCCATTCAGCCCCTCATCCTGTTACACACGCAAAAGCCATTCATATGCTTGAACCTAGCCCCCCCTCCCCTTCAACTACAAAACAGCTAATCCTATCTTACATCACTCCACATTTTTACTAGTTCTGCCAAAGAAAAGAAGCCTGTTTGTTCAAGAATTCACAGGTGTTTTATTTGAAATGAAACAACCCATGCAAGGGTTGGAGTTCAAGCTTGGATGCATCCTCTTCAGGCACTTCAGTAACCGCTGGATTCTGCAGATTGTTTGATGACAGGGTCGTTCGAAGAGGACATTAAAGGTGGTCTCTGGAGTTTAGAGGAAAAACTGTTGTTTCGGTAAGACAAAGATGATTATGAGAGAGGAGGCCAGAACAGCCTCAGGGTGAAGAGTTGGCGGCTTACGGAGATAACTCTTCGCAGTAGTCAGCACTTGGCGTTCTGTAGCTCAGACCCAGCGGATGCTCAACCATCGAGAGGAGCCGACATAGAACTGAGGAGATAGTGATGAAGAGAGGGAAATCTGAAGAAGGGTCTCGATCCGAAACGTCACCCATTCCTTCTCTCCAGAGATGCTGCCTGTCCCGCTGAGTTACTCCAGCATTGTGTGTCTGTCTTCGATTTAAACTAGCATCTGCAGTTCCTTCCTACACAAGAGAGCTAACTGTACCAGAGGAGGGTCAGACTCCATTGACCTATTCCTGCTTCTCTTCCTCGTGAAGATTCCCATCGCAAAACCAGCGCAGGGATGCACACCGATCCTCGGCCTGGGGAAACTGAAGAGCAAGTTTGGAGTTTGTACCGAAAGAAGTGTGGAAGGGGCAGGAAGGAATGTCGCCGCTGCTGCCATGATGCACGGTTCACGAGATGTGCTGTGTCTTCTCAGTGAAGACTTTCTGAAGATCTTGAGGGCGGTGAGCTCCAAACTCGGTGATGATCGCCCCTGTGATCAGGCTGTGGGGGGTGATGTCAAAGGCAGGGTTCCACACCCCCACCCCTGCAGAGGAAGAATGAAACCTTCACAAACTGAAGCTTTTACATTCTATTATCTTCCTCCTGCTTGACCTTCACAGTACCAACTTGACTGGAAGGATGCAGAGAGGATGACTGTCAGTCTTTTTCCCAGGGTATGGGGTCTTGCACTAGAGGGTTGAGGTTTAAGGTGAGGGGGTGGGGAAGGGAGATTTTAAGGGCAACTGGGGGGCAACTTTTCCACAAAGAGGGTGGTGGGTGTATTGAACGAGCTGCTGGAGGAGGTGGTTGAGGCAGGGACTATCACAATTAGACAGGTACATGGAGGGCAGGTTTAGAGGGAAATGGGCCAAACGAAGGCCGGTGGGATTAGTGTAGATGGGGCATCTTGGTCGGCAGGGGCTAGTCGGGCCGAAGGGCCTGTTTCCTAGCTCCATGACGATGATGTGCTGGTGAATCTGGAAATAAGGGTCATCCCCCTCCCCCCCCACCACCGGCCGGTGCCACACACCCCCTTACTGTCTGACCCCCCTCCCCACACTCCCTTATCGCTACTCGACGAGTTTGGACCCTGGGGGTGTGGTGGGACTCTGGGGTTGGGGGTCAGGGTCGGGACACTGCCCAGCGGTCAGTCCTGCAGGGTGGTGCTGGGTCAGAAGGGAGGGGCAGGGGTGGGAGAGGGTGGCTCAGGGTCGGGACGCTGACCGGCAGTGGGGCAGTGGTCACTCACCAGGTGCGGCCACTTGGACACCGTTGATGTGGGTGAGCTCGTTGGCCGGACGCTCCTCCAGTGGGATGTGCTCACCAGAGTCCAGGCTGAGGTCACACGACTGGCTGGGGGCAGCCACGTAGAAGGGGATGTGGTGGTGCAGGGCCACGATGGCCAGCTGGTACGTTCCCACCTTGTTGGCTGTGTCTCCATTGGCAGCAACTCGGTCAGCCCCCACCACCACCGCTGCAGGGAGGAACGGGGGAGGGGGGGGTGAGAGGGTGGGGGAGACGGGGGGAGGAGAGGGTGGGGGAGACAGGGGGGGGGGGAGGGAGGGATGAGAGGGTGGGGGAGATGGGCGGGGGAGACGGGGGGGGGGGTGAGGGAGGGACGAGAGGGTGGGGGAGACGGGCGGGGGAGGGGGCGATGAGAGGGTGGGGAGACGGGCGGGGAGGAGAGGGTGGGGGAGACGGGGGGAGGAGAGGGTGGGGGAGACGGGGGGAGGAGAGGGTGGGGAGACGGGGGGAGGAGAGGGTGGGGGAGACGGGGGGGGGGGATGAGAGGGTGGGGGAGACGGGGGGGGGAGGGAGGGATGAGAGGGTGGGGGAGACGGGAGGAGGAGTGGGTGGGGGAGACAGGGGTGTGGGGGGGGGGAGAGGGTGGGGGGAGAGAGAGGGAGTAGGTGCGTGAGGGAGACAGAGGTAGAGAGGAGGAGGGAGTGAGGGTGGGGGAGACGGGAGAGGGTGGGGGAGAGAAATGGGGGGGTGAGAGAGGGAGTAGGTGCGTGAGGGAGGTAGAGAGGGGGAGGGAGTGAGGGTGGGGGAGACGGGGAGGAGAGAGGGTGGGGGAGAGGGAGAAGGGAGGAGGGAGAGAGACGGGGAAGGGGGAGTGGGTGGGGGAGAGAGGAGGAGAGGGTGGGGAGAAAGGGAGAGTGTGACAGGTTAGCCAAACAGACACAAGGAACTGCAGATGCTAGAATCTTGAGCAAATCACAAAGTGCTGCAGGAACACAGTGGCTGAGGCTCATCCCCGCCCTGCTGACCACTGCACAGGGAGCAGTGTCTAGCCTGGCCTGAATCCCAGTGTCCAGCCTGGTCAGTGTACCCCAACTCCATCTACACCTCACGCTGCCTCAGCAAGGCCAGCAGCATAATCAAGGACCAGTCTCACCCCGGTCACTCCCTCT